>NC_081410.1:461349406-461521906 GCF_030272615.1 Cryptomeria japonica | reverse complement strand
TGTTAAGAAATGGTAGTTTAGGTTTTCAATTGAAAATTTTAGGATTTAAAAATAAACATCTATATTTATTTTTATGGACATATAGATAGACAATTATGGAAATGTATATGGAAATTGATATATAGTATATACATGTGTGTGTATGCATGTTGATGGTATGATGAATCGATAAGGATTTGGTAAACTACTAAGAGGGGGGGTGAATCAGTAGATAGAAAACTAACATAAACTTTTCACCAAACAAAAACAACCTCTCAAGACAAACTTAGAACTGACAAATTGCAATATCACTGTCAAGTAAACCGGTTGACTATCATAACTGAATAATAGTAAAACAACTCTGAAACTCTCAAAACCTTTTAACCAAAACATCCAACTACTTTACTGACAAAAAAAAAGCATATTTCAGATTGTTGTCGGTCATCATATCATATCTAAGTGGATTTAGCTGTTAAGCAAATTGACCATATCAAACATAACCACAAAAACATTCACCACTTGACACAATGATTTTGACATGGAAACCCAAATGGGAAAAAACACGTGGGCATGAATACCCACAAGTATTCTAAACTCTTCTGAAGTTCGCCCTGTTAGGAGTCAAGCCTATTAAAGCTTTACAATAAGTCCTGTTAAGAACAGATCTTGTTAGGGATCACCCAGTTAAGGGATTGACTATAATGCCCTACTAGAAGCAATACCCTGTTAGGAGTAACCTCAATAGAGTATTTGAAATCCAAGCTAATGGATCACCTGGTTAGAGGATTTAGATAACACTAAGCCTGTTAGAGCTTACCCGGTTAAGGGATTTGACTGTTGTAATTGTTAGAGAATAACAGGGGTTTGTTGATCTAGTGAATAGCACTACTCTGCTTGATCATATCCTTTTCATGCTCCTATCTGCCTTTACACATACTGCAGATACATCATCTAGTTTGGCAACCAATCACTCTTACATTCAACCAAAATTGCCAACACTAAAACAAAACAACTAATCGACGTTATAAACAAAACAGTAGGTCGGTAACACATCACAAACCTAAGATCTCATAGAGATTACAAACAAATCGATTCAAGTATGACAGTTGGATTACATAGCAATCATTGCACATCATTCAAGACAACCTCAACTGCTCCTTGATCGTCGCTTCATCGATCTTTGTAACTCATCACGCGGTTTCCATTACATGCGATGAACTTGCTCATTCCCAAGACAAAACTCATTATCTCTACGTGCCAAAAACCATTTGAAACTCTTCTCATACAACATGCATATGTGGCATAATCAATACTGCTCATCATTTGATCATAAACTAATACAACCGATTCACCAAACTTCACCAGTTAGGGTTTAGCATATCAATAGGTAGGGTTTATCGGTTGATCTCACTTCTTCTCTAGTAATACTGGTTTCCCTCACAAGCTCTCCTACTGGTTGCAAAACAACATTATTACAACATCATTACCGGTTATAATTAACATCAATGACAACATACAATTTCATCAATGCAATCTTCATGCAAATGCCAGCAATCTCCCCCTTTGGCATTGATGGTGTATCAATACCCTTGATTGCTATGATTGTGAATAGGAATCCTAGTTTACATTTCACCATGTACTCTCCTTCAACTGAATCTCCATGTCTTCAACTGGTAACTGGCTATAGATCTTCTCTCTGTCAATCATATGGTTCTTCTCCCCAATCATATACTTCTTCTCCCCCTTTGACAACAATGCCAAAGTGAAAGTAAAACATGCAGTGTCATACTTCATTGTTCTGCAACATCAACCTACAACTTGATGCTCCCCCTGTGGAATAACTCCACTCTACACCAATCCTACTTCAAGATTTGTCAATTAGCTCCGGGACTAATGTATTCCACATCATGCTCAATTGACCTCATGTAGGGGCACAAACCCTAGTTGACATCTAAGATACTCAAAAGTAGTCTTAGGCAAAGGTTTAGTAAAGATATCTTCTAGTTGCTCCTTGGTAGATACATGCTCCAATAACACATCTTTACTCTGCACTTTCTCTCTCAAGAAATGATATTTCAGCTCAATATGCTTGGTTCTAGCATGCAAAACCAGGTTCTTTGAAATATTTATTGCACCGGTGTTATCACATAAAATCCTTACTAGATCTGTAATCTTCAACTTGAATCCTTCCAGAATGTGTTTCATCCAGATTTCCTGGGTACAATTCATATACGCTGCAACATACTCAGCTTCAGCAGTGGACTGTAATATACAACGCTGCTTCTTGCTGCTCCATGAAACAAGTCTTCCTCCAAGAAAGAATGCACCACCGGTTGTGCTCTTCCTATCATCAACATTACCTGCCCAGTCTGCATCCATATAAACCTTCAAATCAAAGTTACCTGCATATGGATACCATAATCCATAGTCAATAGTACCTTTCAAATATCTGAATATCCTCTTGGTTGCTATCAAGTGTGTCACCTTTGGTTTCTTCTGAAATCTGGCAACTAAACTAACTGCATGAGCAATATCCAGTCTGTTGTGAATAATATAATGCAATTTCCCTATCATTGACCTGTACTCCTTTTTATCAATAGATGCGGCTTCATCCTCAAACAATTTACAACATGTAACCATTGGTGTCCCAATTGGTTTACAGTCACTCATTCCAAATGTCTTCAATACCTCTTTCACATATTTAGACTGTGTGATGAAAATACCACTATTCATCTGCTGAATTTGTAAATCTATGAAGAATTTTATCTCTCCCACTAGAGACATTTCAAATTCACTTTTCATTTCATTTGCAAAGTCATCGCTCATGTCATCATTTCCTCAAAATATGATATCATCCACAAACACTTCACTAACCATTATCTTATCTCCTTCAGATTTGAGTTATATATTGTTGTCTTCACTCGTTCTTTGAAAACCTATCTTCATCAGGTGTGAATGTAGCCTTTCATACCATGTTCTTGATGCTTTCTTCAAACCATATAGTGCCTTGTGCAATTTACACACCATATATTTTGCATTAGTCAAAGCATAACCATCTAGTTTCTCAATGTATACATCTTCTTCTAGTATTCCATTCAGAAATGTTGACTTCACATCCATCTGATATACTTTGAATCCCTTATATGTTGCAAATGCAAGTAGAGTCCTAACACCTTCCAATCTAGCAACTGGTGCAAATTTATCACCATAGTCTTCTCCTTCTTCCTGTGCATAACCTTTGCATACCAATCTAGCTTTGTTTCTTACTATTACTCCATCTTCATTCAGTTTGTTCTTGAATACCCATTTAGTACCTATCACATTTTTATTCACCGGTTTGGGTACTAGGGTCCATGTATTGTTCTTCTCAATCTATTCAATCTCCTCTTCCATAGCTTTAATCTTGTGATCATCTCGAAATGCTTCCTTAGCAGTTCTAGGCTCAATAGTGGAGATCATGCAAGAATTCTCTCTGATTTTTCTTCTAGTTAATACTCCAACATCTTTATCTCCAATAATTTGTTCAAGATTATGATTGAGTCTCACATACCTTGGAATAACATGATCATTACCTTCAAGTTCTTCTTCTTAACTATCATCATCTTCTTATGAATTTAGCTATTCTGGTTGAACTGGTACAACAACATTCACTTCACCGGCTTCTAGTTTCATCGGTTTTGGTTCCAAAATCAGAATGCAAGGTACTTCATCTTTTTTCTCCTTACTGATTTCTCCTTAGATTTTAGGATACTCATCCACTTTAACATCAACACTTTCAATGGTTCTATGTGTCTATTTGTTATAACATTTGTAGGCCTTACTCTTGGTGGATTAACCAAGAAATATGCCTTCATCACTTTTAGCCTCGAACTTACTAACATAGTCACCTCTATTGATAAAGCATTTACTGCCAAAAATCTTAAAATAACTGACATTAGGTGATCTACCATACCAATATTCATAAGGAGTTTTATCCTTGCCTCTCTTTACCAATATCCAGTTCATAGTGTAAACAGTTCTGCTGACAACTTCTCTCTAGAAAGTTTTTGCTATTCCTCCTTGTATAAGCATCATTCTAGCAGCTTCAACAACTGACCGGTTGTTCCTCTCTGCAATACCATTCTGTTGTGGTGTCCTCGATGCATAGAGTTGCCTCTTGATTCCATTATCTTTACAATATCTAGTGAATTCCTCTTAAGTAAATTCACCACCTTGATCAGTCCTCAAACACTTTATCTTCTTACCACTTTCTTTTTTAGCTAAGGCCTTGAATGCCTTGAACTTACCAAAGGCTTTTGTTTTGTCCTTCAAGAATGTGACCCACATCATTCTTGAGCAATTATCAGTGAAGACCATAAAATATTTGTCAACTTGAATACTTTTAGTCCTTATTGGTCCACAAAGGTCTATATGAACCAAATCTAACAAATGTTCTACTGAAAAAGATTTGCTCTTAAAAGTTGAGGATGTCATATTTCCTAGCTGACATTCCTTACACAGAGCATTCATCAGTTTGTCCAACTAGGGAAAACCTCTTACCGACTTGGACTTACTGACCTTAACAATGTTATCAAAATTTATATGACAAAATCTCTGATGCCAAAGCCAACTATCATCTACTTTAGCAATTAAATAGTTGTTGACTTTAGGATTCATGTGAAATAGGTTACCTTTTGTCTACTTGCTAGTTGCAATCAGTTCACCTTTGCTCCCACATATTTTGCACATTCCATTCTTGAATTTCAATGAATAACCTCTGTCATTGAGTTGAGCTACACTTAAAATATTGTGCTTTAATCCTTCAACCCAGTAAACATCATTTGCACTGCTCTTTCCATTAAGAGAAATGGTTCCCTTTCCTTTTACCATGCAGGGTGAGTCATTTCCAAATCTTACAACTCCTCCTTCAAATTCCTTCAAAGTAAGAAATTTTCTCCGGTCACCGGTCATGTGGTGTGAACAACCACTATCAATGATCCAATCATCAAATCTATCCATGTGAGAAACTAATGCCTTCTGATCAGATGATTCCTCTTTAATGGCTACAAAGACAATGTCTTCATTAGCATCTCCCTCAGATTCCTCATCAGTGATACCACCATCAATTGCAATGAGACAATCTATTTTGCCTTTTCCTTTGTACTTCTTGTACTTCTCACACTTATGCTCATTGTCACCATTGGGACAGTTAGCTGCAATGTGTCCAATCTTGTTACATGCAAAAAAATTTAAAGGTAATTTACCTCTATACTTACCGATACCTTTGGGTAACTGCTTGGCCAACAATGCTTCAATCTCAATCAAACTGTCTTCATCATCAACTTCTCTTTTGGATCTAGATTCATAACTGTGATTGACATCTCTACTTTTCCTCATAGGAGGGTTAGAAAATGAAGCTCTAAATACAGATTTGGATTTCTGAAGACTACCATCATAGCCATTTAATTCAAATGCAGTAAGCTTACCAATGATGGAGTCAAGAGTTACCTTAGTTTTATCAATAGACTTTAGCTCCTGAATGGCTACAACTCGGATAGCGTAGACCGTTAGAAGGGTTCTCAACACCTTACTAACCACTGTGGCATCTTCCACTTTACCACCAGCACTCTTGATCTCACCAACTATCTCTTTGACCCTCTGACCATACTATTGTATATTCTCACCTTTAGCCATCCGCATGTCATCAAATTTTCCTCTCAGACTCTCTTCTTTGGCAATCTTCACATGCTCATCACCGCTATAGATTTCTTTAGGTTTCTTCCATACCTCATAAGCAGTCTCTAGACCATGGACATCAACATACTCTGAATCGGACAAAGAACTGATTATGGCCTCCAATGGCTGATTACTTTCTTGTTTCTCTTTCTTTTGATCATCGGTCATAGTCCCACTAGGTGCAACATATTGAGTACCAACATGTTCCCAATATTGACTTCATAGACTCTTGATATAAATTTTCATTCTATCACTCCATATTCTATAGTTTTCCCTATTAAACTTCATACCTTCTTTCTTCATCATGTTCTTCAAGATCTTTACCTCAAGTTGTTAGGCTTAGACCTTAGAGGACCTAAAATGCTCTGATACCAATTGATGGTATGATGAATCAATAAGGATCTAGTAAACTAATGAGAGGGAGGGGGGGTGAATCAGTAGATAGAAAACTAACATAAACTTTTCACCAAACAAAAACAACCTCTGAAGACAAACTCAGAACTGACAAACTGCAATATCATTGTCAAGTAAATCGGTTGACTGTCATAACAAAATAACAGTAAAACAACTCTGAAACTCTCAAAACCTTTTAACCAAAACATCCAAATACTTTACTGACAAAAGTAAAAGCATATTTCAGATTGTCGTCGGTCATCATATCATATCTAAGTGGATTTAGTTGTTAAGCAAATTAACCATATCAAACATAACCACAAAAACATTCACCACTTGACACAATGATTTTGATGTGGAAACCCAAATGGGAAAAACCACGGTGGGGATGAATACCCACAAGTATTCTAAAATATTTTGAAGTTCACCTTGTTAGGAGCTAATCCTATTAAATCTTTACAATAAGTCTTGTTGAGCATAGATCCTCTTAGGGACCACCCGGTTAAGGGATTGACTATAATGCCCAATTAGAAGCAATACCCTGTTAAGAGTAACCTTGGTAGAGGATTTGAAATCCAAGCTAATGGATCACCTGGTTAGAGGATTTAGATAACACTAATCTTGTTAGAGCTTACCCGATTAAGGGATTTGACTGTTGTAATTGTTACAGAACAACAGGGGTTTGTTGATCTGGTGAATAGCACTACTCTGCTTGGTCAAATCCTTTTCATCCTCCTATCTACCTTTACACATATTGCAAATACATCATCTAGTTTGGCAACCAATCACTCTTACATTCAACCAAAATTACCAACACTACAACAAAACAACTCATCGACCTTATAAACAAAACAATAGGTCGGTAACACATCACAAACCTAAGATCACATAGAGATTACAAACAAATCGGTTCAAGTATGACCATTGGATTTCACAACAATCACTACACATCATTCAAGGCAACCTCAACCGCTCCTTGATCACCACTTCATCAATCTTTGTAATTCATCACGCGGTTTCCATTACATGCAATGAACTTGCTCATTCCCAGGACAAAAACCATTATCTCTACGCACCAAAAACCATTTGAAACTCTTCTCATACAACATACATGATAGTTCTGATACTTAATATAAGTACAGATCCAATAGCCAACAAGTTGAGAGGGGGGGGTGAATCATACAAACTTAATCATCCATAAAAACATCAGATTCAACCTCGGTAACATATATTTCAGTAATATAACCAAAATAGTTAAACATGCAAACTCAAAAGCATATAAACATCATAAACCTCATAACACCAGATTTAACGTGGAAACCCAAATAGGGAAAAACCACTGTGGGATTTTGGACCCACTAAGAAATATACTCTTCTAGAGTATGCTCGGTTAAAAGAAAATTCTATTAAAGATTACAAACACATTGCTAGATGTGACCCGGTTAAGGTATTTCCCTCATATCTGTTAGGATCTTCACCTTGTTAGAAGTGACCTTGTTAACGGATTTCAAACATTCAATCAGAATGTCACCTTGCTAGAGGGTTTTACAAATAAGACTATTAAGTCCACTCGGTTAAGAGATTTTTTGTCACTTTCACAAAATAACAGTAATAAAATCTATCTGCAACTTCACATCCAAAATGCTAAAGCAGATTCTTATTCACTCAATACAATATAGACATTGAAATAATCTTGTCCATCTGTTGGGCTCTATCCTCTGTTATTCAAAACAGGTCTTCAAGCTTCTTTGCTCGGTAATGACTATGTAGCATCCCTGTGCATACACTTGCCTGCATACATTGTTTATCAACAGTTTCCTATTTATAAACAATTAGGTAACCGCTTAATCTCCTTGATCACATTTCCCATGATCAATCATAGCCATCAGATCTTTGATCTTGTCCAGGTTCAATGCATCTTTCGATCTGAAAATGTTTTACCCCACCTAGGAACTTGCATACATTTCTTGGAACTTGTGCCAGGGTATTGCGGTTCAATCTGAGTTGTAGATCTTCATGTCGACTTTCCATTGCCTTAGATTCATTAACAAAGTTCATCCACGGCTCACCAATCATTTAATCAGTTCCATCTCATCAACTTCCTTCATTAAATAACGCATGTAGTCATTTAATGCATTCTGTTATTACTCGGTTGCAGCTCGGTAAATACTAAACTTCACTCGGTAGACATTCTGCCTTCATTAACCGATAGCAATAACCTTAGGGTTTACCGACTAAGTTCTTTGCTCAGTAACATAGTGTAGTATTAACCTTACAATTAATAACATATGTATGATATCAAAACAATCTAAACATCTGATAGTTCTGATACTTAATATAAGTACATATCCAATAGCCAATAAGATGAGAGGGGGGGGGGGTGAATCATACAAACTTAATCATCCATAAAAACATCAGATTCAACCTCGGTAACATGTATATCAGTAATATAACCAAAACTGTCAAACATGCAAACACAAAAGCATATGAACATCATAAACCTCATAACACCAGATTTAACGTGGAAACCCAAATAGGGAAAAACCACTGTGAGATTTCAGACCCACTAAGAAATATACTCTTCTAGAGTATGCTTGGTTAAAAGAAAATCCTGTTAAAGATTACAAACACATTGCTAGATGTGACCTGGTTAAGGGATTTCCCTCAGATCTGTTAGGATCTTCACTTTGTTAGAAGTGACCTTGTTAAAGGATTTCAAACATTCAATCAAAATATCACCTTGCTAGAGGGTTTTACAAATAAGACTGTTAAGTCTACTCGGTTAAGAGATTTTCTGTTACTTTCACAAAATAACAGTAATAAAATCTATCTGCAACTTCACATCTAAAATGCTAAAGCAAATTCCTATTTGTTCAATACAATCTAGACATAGAACTAATCTTGTCTATCTACTGGGCTTCTATACTATGTTATTCTAACAGGTCTTCAAGCTTCTATGCTCGGTAATCACTATGTAGCATCCATGTGCATACACTTGCCTGCATTCATTGTTTATCAACAGTTTCCTATTTATAAACAATCAGGTAACCGCTTAATTTCCTTGATCACATTTCCCATGATCAATCATAGCAATCAGATCTTCAATCTTTTCCAGGTTCAATGCATCTTCCGATCTGAAAACGTTTTACCCCACCTTGGAACTTGCATATTAGTCTTGGAACTTGTGCCAGGGTATTGCGGTTCAATCTGAGTTGTAGATCTTCATGCCGACTTTTCATTGCCTTAGATTCGTTAACAAACTTCATTCATGGCTCACCAATCATTGATCAGTTCCAGCTCATCAGCTTCCTTCATTAAATACCACATGTAAACATTTAATGCATTCTGTTATAGCTCGATTACAACTCAGTAACAACTTGGTGAATAGTAAACTTCACTCGGTAGACATTCCGTCTTCATTAACTGATAGTGATAACCTTAGGGTTTACCGACTAGGTTCCTTAGGGTTTACCGACTAGGTTCTTCGCTTGATAACATAGTATAGTATTAACCTTTACATTTTACAACATATGTATGATGTTAAAATAATCTAAAACATCATGATCTCATCATTGTCTGACTCGATACTAGTTGCCCATTGAATACCTTATTCTTCTCAAGATATGGCAACATCATACTGAATTAGAAAATCAATTTCTTGACATCAATGACAAAATAATAATATCAAGACAGTAAACATCTTTAATCAGTTATATCCATAATCATCAGCAACCTTCTCAATATCCTTATTGAAATGCCAACAATCTTTCATTGTCTGTTATAAAGCTATGTTGCCAACAATCTCCACCTTTGGCATTGATGGCAAAACCAATTGATTTGACCTTAAAAGATTCGGATTGCTGTGATTCTGAAATGCTGAAATGCTCTACCCCATACATTAGACTTCTCCTGGTTTCAGTCTTCGTTCTAATCTGTAGTTTGCTCAGTTTTCTTTTAGTCTTCTCCCCTGATATGTCTTCTTCCTCTATATTAGTCTTCTCCCCTTTATAGTAGTCTTCTCCCCCTTTGACAACAATTCCAAAAAGTAAAGAATTAAAACATAATTACTTTCTGCAAAAAGTTATTTCTTGTTGTTGTGTATCAACTGAGTCTTGGTTAGAGCATTTGTCTTCAATTCTTGTTCCTTGTAATATTTCCTGTATTATTTCCTGTATACCTTTAGAAAACATCCTAAAGTGTATAAATCAGCATCAGCTCCCAAAAGATATTCATTAGAGTCATCGGATTGATGCTTTCACCGAACTCGGTCAGTGAGTAGAAGATAGGGGTAGGACCCCTAACCTACTTCTGAGATATTCAAAAGTGTCCCTTGGTAGTGGCTTGGTGAAGATATCTACTATTTGTTCCTTTGTGCTAACATACTCCAACACCACTTTCTTCTCTTGAGCTTCTTCTCTAAGATATGATATTTGATAGATATGTGCTTTGTCTTAGAGTGCATAACAGGATTCTATGAAATATTAATGGCACTAGTATTGTCACAGAATATAGTTACTGGCTCAGTAACTTTCTCGTTTATACCTTCCAACAGTTGTTTGATCCATGCAATGTTGGTACAATTCAATATTGCAGCAATGTATTCAGCTTCTGCTGTTGACTGTGAAACACATCCTTGTTTCTTGCTAAGCCAACTCACTAGTCTTTCTCCTAAAAAGAAAGCTCCTCCACTTGTGCTTTTTCTGTCATCAATGTTGCCTGCCCAATCAGCATCAGTATAAACTTTTAAATCAAAATCATTTCCTTTCTGATATATTAAGCCATAATCCTCTGTGCCTTTCAAGTATCTAAAAATTCTTTTGATTGTTGTCATGTGTGTTTCCTTAGGATCTGCAGAGAATCTTGCAACTATACCTACTGCATGTGCTATGTCTGGTCTATTGTGAACAACATATTGTAGCTTTCCAATCATGGATCGGTAAAGTGTCTCATCAACAGATGCAGATTCATCATTCTTTGATAATTTACAGTTGGTAGTCAGAGTACTTACTAGTTTTGAATCCTCCATTCCAAATTTCTTCAAGATTTCCTTTATGTACTTGGATTGAGTAATGAAAATCTCATTTTTCAGTTGCAGTATCTGTAAACCTATAAAATACTTTATCTCACCGATTAATGACATCTCAAATTCTTTGCTCATTTCATTTCCAAAGTTCTTGCATAAAGAGTCATTTCCACAAAATATAACATCATCAACAAATATGGCTGAGATCAGTATTCCATTTTCATCATTCTTCATGTACATGTTGTTGTTCTCACTTGTCCTTATAAAACCAATCTTAATCAAATAAGAGCGCAATCTTTCATACCATGCTCTTGGTGCTTGTTTCAAACCATATAAAGCTTTGTTCAATTTACATACCTGATCTTTATTATTGTTTTCAACAAATCCTTCAGATTGTTCAATGAAAACTTCTTCTTCTAATATTCCATTCAGAAATGCAGATTTGACATCCATTTGATATACCTTGAAATTTTTGAAAGCAACATAGGACAACAATGTTCTTACTCCTTCAAGTCTAGCAACAGGTGCAAAAGTTTCACCATAATCAATTCCTTCTTCTTGAGCATAACCTTTGCAAACTAGTCTTGCTTTATTCCGAATGACCTCACCTTTTTCATTCAACTTGTTTCTGAAAATCCACTTTGTACCGATTACATTTTTGTCCTTCGGTCTTGGGATCAGTGTCCATGTGTCATTCTTCTTGATTTGATCAATCTCTTCTGTCATAGCATTTATCCAATCTTCACTGTTAAATGCCTCTTTCACCATTCTCAGTTCAAATTCAGATATCAAACATGTGTTCTGTCTCAGTTTGTTCCTTGTCATCACTAGATCATCCTTATCTCCTATAATCTAACTTGGTGCATGATGTCTTCTGACATACTTGGCTAATACAGGCTCGGTAGGCTTTGTATGATCTTCTTCATCACTCGGTAACTAGATATTCTCTTCATTTTCTTCAACAGTCTTCTCGGTAGGACTTCTCGGTTGAACATAGACAAATTCATCATAGTCTTCCGGTTCCTTGGAATTTCCTTCATCATTTCTTTCTACAAATTCATCAATTTTCACATTTGCACTTTCTACTATTTTGTTAGATGATTTGATCAGACATTTTAATGCTTTGCTTCTAGAAGAATAACCTAGAAACGTTCCTTCTTCACTTTTCTAATCAAATTTGCCATTTCTATCATCTTTATGAACATAGCATCTACTTCCAAAGATTTTAAAATAACTAACATTAGGTTTCTTATCATACCAGATTTCATATGGTGTCTTTAAAGTACTTTTCTTCAATTAAACTCGGTTCAGGGTGTAAACTGTTGTGCTTATTGCTTCTCTCCAAAATATTTGTGGCACCTTTTTTTCAATCATCGGTGTTCTAGCACAATCCATAATAGATATGTTTCTTCTCTCAGCTATTCCATTCTGTTGTGGAGTTCTTGGTGCAAAGACTTGTCTTTTAATACCATGATCATTGCAAAATAAGTTGAACATATCAGATGTGAACTCTCCTCCTCTATCTAATCTAAGACATTTCAGTTGTCTTCCTGTTTCATTTTCAACTCTTGCCTTGTACCATTTAAACATTTGAAAAACTTCTGATTTTTGTTTTAAAAACATTACTAACATCATCCTTGAATAGTCATCCACAAATAATATGAAATATTTATCACCATAATAACTTTGAACTTTCATAGGATCACAAAGATCAATGTGCACTAGATCTAAAATTCCCTTAGAAGTGTAAGACTTACTTGTAAAGCTTGATCTTGTCATCTTACCCATCTGGCATCCTCGACACTTAACATTCTCAGGTTTTTCAAGACTCGGTAGACCTGTTACTCTGTGCTTCTTACTTATTTTGATCAGATTATCAAAATTGACATGACAAAACCTTTTATGCCATAACCAGGTATCATCTAACTTTGCATGCAAACACTTATTCCAAGTTGAGTCAAGGTGAAATGTATTACCTTTTGTTTGTGTCCCAGTAGCAGCTAACTTTCCATTCTTGTCATGAACTTTGACAATTCCCTTCTGAAATTCTATTCGGTAACTTGTGTTGTTTAGCTATGCTACACTCAACAAATTATATTTCAAACCTTCAACCCAATAAACATCATTGCATCTTGCATTATCAACAAGTGTTATAGATCCTTTATCTTTCACCGGACATGGTGCATCATTACCAAATCTGACATAGCCTCCATCATAATCTTCTAATATAACAAACTTGTGTTTATCTCCTGTCATATGATGTGAGCATCCACTATCTATAATCCAAGAATCATTAGTGTTTATGTGAGATATTAGGGCTTTTTCTTCATACCTTTCTTCATCTGATCCATCCTTGATAGCCACATAAACTACTTCCTCTGTATCAATATCATCTGATTTATCATCGTTGGATTCCTCATCAGCTATTAGGCATGTCTTTCTATCTCTTCTTCTGAAGTCTCGGTGTCCTCTATGATAGTTATCTTTCTGTCTGTCATCTTAGTAATCTCTCTTTTCAGTAGAATCTTTGTCAGGACAATTAGAAGCCATATGTCCTATCTTATCACAATTGAAACATTTCAAAGGTAGTTTTCCTTTATACTTACCTTTGCCTCTCGGTAACCCTTTTGCTAATAGTACTTCAAACTCTTCTTGCGTTCTGATTTCCTTATACAGTTTGTGTACTGCCTCCATGTTCTTACGAAATCTTTCACTTGCTCCACTGTGATCTCCTTCAGAGTACTTATACTTTCTTTCATTGAAATCATTAGATTCATCAAGATGAAAAGAACTAAATGCAGATTCAACTTTATTTACCGAACATCCAATGTTATCAAAATTACTTAACTCAAATGCATGTCGCTTACCAATAGTAGCATCTAAAGAAACTGGCATATTAGGTACAGACCTCAATTCATTGATTGCAGAGACTCGGATTGCATAAGTTGGTAGAAGGGTTCTTAACAACTTACTTGTTATATCCTTTTCTTCAATAGTTCCACCTAATCCTTTGATTTGATTGACAATCTCCTTTAGTCTTGTACTGTACTGAGTTATGTTCTCATCTTCATTTATCCTCAGAGATTCAAATTGTCCTCTTAGACTATCTACTTTTTCTCTTTGAACATGTTCATCTCCTCTATATACTGATATGAGCTTATCCCATATTACCTTTGCATCATTGCAGCCTTCTAGATCATTAAACTCTGAATTGGTCAATGCAGATGTTATTTCACTCATTGCTTGAATATGTTCTTGCTTTGCCTTTATCTCTTCCATAGTCAATGGATAGATGCTCGGTGTGACATAGTCATTCTCCAAATAGTATACAGCATATTCTCCAACTCCTGATAGATGTAGCTTCATCCTTTTCTGCCATGTAGAGAAACTTGACTTGTTCAGCTTCGGTGCATCCCTCTTATACATCTTTGGATCTTTAACACAAGTGCCTTTAATCTTTCCTTCCAGAGTCCAGAGCTCTAATACCAATTGATAGTTCTGATACTTAATATAAGTACAGATCTAATAGCCAATAAGATGAGAGGGGGGGGTGAATCATACAAACTTAATCAACCCTAAAAACATCAGATTCAACCTCGGTAACATGTATATCAGTAATATAACCAAAACTATCAAACATGCAAACGCAAAAGCATATGAACATCATAAACCTCATAACACCAGATTTAACGTGGAAACCAAAATAGGGAAAAACCATTGTGGGATTTCGGACCCACTAAGAAATATACTCTTCTAGAGTATGCTCGGTTAAAAGTAAATCCTGTTAAAGATTACAAACACATTGCTAGATGTGACCTGGTTAAGGGATTTCCCTCAGATCTGTTAGGATCTTCACTTTGTTAGAAGTGACCTTGTTAAAGGATTTCAAACATTCAATCAAAATATCACCTTGCTAGAGGGTTTTACAAATAAGACTGTTAAGTCTACTCGATTAAGAGATTTTCTATTACTTTCACAAAATAACAGTAATAAAATCTATCTGCAACTTCACATCTAAAATGCTAAAGTAGATTCCTATTTGTTCAATACAATCTAGACATAGAACTAATCTTGTCTATCTGCTAGGCTTCTATACTCTGTTATTCTAATAGGTCTTCAAGCTTCTGTGCTCGGTAATCACTATGTAGCATCCCTGTGCATACACTTGCCCGCTTTCATTGTTTATCAACAATTTCCTATTTATAAACAATCAGGTAACCGCTTAATCTCCTTGATCAAATTTCTCATGATCAATCATAGCCATCAGATCTTCAATCTTGTCCAGGTTCAATGCATTTTTCGATCTGAAAATGTTTTACCCCACCTTGGAACTTGCATATTAGTCTTGGAACTTGTGCCAAGGTATTGTGGTTCAATCTGAGCTGTAGATCTTCATGCCGACTTTTCATTGCCTTAGATTCATTAATAAACTTCATTCACGGCTCACCAATCATTGATTAGTTCCACCTCATCAGCTTCCTTAATTCAATACTGCATGTAAACATTTAATGCATTCTGTTATAGCTCGGTTACAACTCAGTGAATACAAAACTTCACTCGGTAGACATTCCGTCTTCATTAACCGATAGCGATAACCTTAGGGTTTACCGACTAGGTTCCTTAGGGTTTACTGACTAGGTTCTTTGCTTGATAACATATTATAGTATTAACCTTTACATTTTACAACATATGTGTGATATTAAAACAATCTAAAACATCATGATCTCATCATTGTCTAACTCAGTACTAGTTGCCCATTGAATACCTTATTCTTCTCAAGATATGGCAACATCATACTGAATTAGAAAATCAATTTCTTGACATCAATGACAAAATAATAATATCAAGATAGTAAAAATCTTTAATCAGTTATATCCATAATCATCAACAACCTTCTCAATATCCTTATTGAAATGCCAACAATCTTTCATTGTATGTTATAAAGCTATGTTGCCAACAACATCATGATCTCATCATTGTCTAACTCGGTAATAGTTGCCCATTGAATAACTTATTTCTCCCCTTATTCATCATTTTCTTTCTGTGTCTTTTACCGACATCTTTATACTCATCAAATCATACTTCTCAAGATATGGCAACATCATACTGAATTAGAAAATCAATTTCTTGACATCAATGACAAAATAATAATATTAAGATAGTAAACATCCTTAATCAGTTATATCCATAATCATCAACAACCTTCTCAATATCCTTATGAAATGCCAACAATCTTTCATTGTCTGTTATAATGCTATATTGCCAACAATCTCCCCCTTTGGCATTGATGGCAAAACCAATTGATTTGACCTTAAAAGATTTGGATTGTTGTGATTTTGAAATGCTGAAATGCTCTTCCCCATACATTAGACTTCTCCTGTTTCTTCAGTTTTCTTTCCAATCTATAGTCTTCTCATTAGTCTTCTCCTTAGTCTTCTCCCCTGATATTAGTCTTCTCCCCCTTTGACAACAATGCCAAAAAGTAAAGAACTAAAACATAATTTATGTCTGTATGAAGTGATTTCATGCTTGTTGTATATCAATTCAGTCTTGGTCAGAGAATTTTGTCTTGAATTCATGGTCTCTGTAATATTTCCTGTAATAATTCCTGTATACATTTAGAAAACATCCTACAGTATATAAATCAGCATCAACTCCCAAAAGATATTCGATAGATTCATTGGATTGATGCTTTCACCGAACTCGGTCAGTGAGTAGAAGATAGGGGTAGGACCCCTAACTTACTTCTGAGATATTCAAAAGTGTCCCTTGGTAGGGCTTGGTGAAGATATTTTCTATTTGTTCCTTTGTGCTAACATACTCTAACACCACTTTCTTCTCTTGAGCTTCTTCTCTAAGATAATGATATTTGATAGAGATGTGCTTTGTCTTAGAGTGCATAACAGGATTCTTTGAAATGTTAATGGCACTAGTATTGTCACAGAATATAGTTACTGGCTCGGTAACTTTCTCATTTATACCTTCCAACAGTTGTTTGATCCATCCAATGTCGGTACAATTCAATGTTGCAGCAACGTATTCAGCTTCTGTTGTTGACTGTGAAACACATCCTTGTTTCTTGCTAAGCCAACTCACTAGTCTTTCTCCTAAAAAGAAAGCTCCTCCACTTCTGTTTTTTCTGTCATCAATGTTGCCTACCCAATCAGCATCAGTATAAACTTTTAAATCAAAATCATTTCCTTTCTGATATACTAAGCCATAATCCTCAGTGCCTTTCAAGTATCTAAAGATTCTTTTGATTGTTGTCATGTGTGTTTCCTTAGGATCTGCAAAGAATCTTGCAACTATACCTACTGCATGTGCTATATCTGGTCTGTTGTGAACAACATATTGTAGCTTTCCAATAATGGATCGGTAAAGTGTCTCATCAACAGATACAGATTCATCATTCTTTGACAATTTACAGTTGGTAGTCATAGGAGTACTTACTGGTTTTGAATCCTCCATTCCAAATTTCTTCAAGATTTCCTTCAAGTACTTGGATTGAGTAATGAAAATCTCATTTTTCATTTGTAGTATCTGTAAACCTATAAAATACTTTATCTCACCGATTAATGACATCTCAAATTCTTTGCTCATTTCATTTCCAAAGTTCTTGCATAAAGAATCATTTCCACAAAATATAATATCATCAACAAATATGGCTGAGATCAGTATTCCATTTTCATCATTCTTCATGTACATGTTGTTGTTCTCACTTGTCCTTATAAAACCAATCTTAATCAAATAAGAGTGCAATCTTTCATACCATGCTCTAGGTGCTTATTTCAAACCATATAAAGCTTTGTTCAATTTACATACCCGATCTTTATTATTGTCTTCAATAAATCCTTCAGGTTGTTCAATAAAAACTTCTTCTTCTAATATTCCATTCGGAAATGCAGATTTGAAATCCATTTGATATACCTTGAAGTTTTTGAAAGCAGCATATGCCAACAATGTTCTTACTCCTTCTAGTCTTGCCACAGGTGCAAAAGTTTCCCCATAATCAATTCCCTCTTCTTGAGCATAGCCTTTGCAAACTAGTCTAGCTTTATTTCGAATGACCTCACCTTTTTCATTCAACTTGTTTCTGAAAATCCACTTTGTACCGATTACATTTTTGTCCTTCGGTCTTGGGATCAGTGTCCATGTGTCATTCTTCTTGATTTGATCAATCTCTTCTATCATAGCATTTATCCAATCTTCACTATTAAATGCCTCTTTCACTATCCTCAGTTCAAATTCAGATATCAAACATGTGTTCTGTCTTAGTTTGTTCCTTGTCATCACTCGATCATCCTTATCTCCTATAATTTGACTTGGTGCATGATGTCTTCTGACATACTTGGCTAATACAGGCTCAGTAGGCTCTATGATCTTCTTCATCACTTGGTAACTAGATATTATCTTCATTTTCTTCAACAGTCTTTTCGGTAAGAATTCTCAGTTGAACATAGACAAATTCATCATAGTCTGCTGGTTCCTTGGAATTTCCTTCATCATTTCTTTCTGCAAATTCATCAATTTTCACATTTGCACTTTCTACTATTTTGTTAGATGATTTGATCAGACATTTAAATGCTTTACTTCTAGAAGAATAACCTAGAAATGTTCCTTCTTCACTTTTCTGATCAAACTTGTCATTTCTATCATCTTTGTGAACATAGAATCTACTTCGAAAGTTTTAAAAATAACTAACATTATTTTTCTTATCATACCAAATTTCATATGGTGTCTTCAAAGTAGCTTTCTTCAATTGTACTCGGTTCAAGGTGTAAACTGCTGTGCTTATTGCTTCTCTCCAAAATGTTTGTGGCACCTTCTTTTCAATCATCAGTGTTCTAGCACAATCCACAATAGATTTGTTTCTTCTCTCAGCTATTCCATTCTGCTATGGAGTTCTCGGTTCAGAGACTTGTCTTTTAATACCATGATCATTGCAGAATAAATTGAACTCATCAGATGTGAACTCTCCTCCTCTAACTGATCTAAGACATTTTAGTTGTCTTCCTGTTTCATTTTCAACTCTTGCCTTGTACCATTTAAACATTTAAAAAGTTTCTGATTTTTCTTTTAGAAACATTACTGACATCATCCTTGAATAGTCATCCACAAATAATATGAAATATTTATCACCATAATAACTTTGAACTTTCATAGGACCACAAAGATCAGTGTGCACTAGATCTAAAATTCCCTTAGAAGTGTAAGACTTACTTGTAAAGCTTGATCTTGTCATCTTACCCATCTGGCATCCTCGGCACATAGCATTCTCAGGTTTTTCAGGACTCGGTAGACCTCTTACTCGGTGCTTCTTGCTTATTTTGATCATATTATCAAAATTTACATGACAAAACCTTTTATGCCATAACCAGGTATTATCTATCTTTGTATGCAAACACTTATTCCAAGTTGAGTCAAGGTGAAATGTGTTACCTTTTGTTTGTGTCCCGATAGCAACTAACTTTCCATTCTTGTCATGAACTTTGACAATTCCTTTCTGAAATTCTATTTAGTAACCTGTGTTGTTTAGTTGTGCTACACTTAACAAATTGTATTTCAAACCTTCAACCCAATAAACATCATTGCATCTTGCATTATCAACAAGTGTTATAGATCCTTTATCTTTCACCAGACATGGTGCATCATTACCAAATCTGACATAGCCTCCATCATAATCTTCTAATATAACAAACTTGTGTTTATCTCCTGTCATATGATGTGAGCATCCACTATCTATAATCCAAGAATCATTAGTGTTTATGTGAGATATTAGGGCTTTTTCTTCATACCTTTCTTCATCTGATCCATCTTTGATAGCCACATAAACTACTTCCTCTGTATCAGTCACATCTGATTTATCATCATTGGATTCTTCATCAGCTATTAGGCATGTCTTTCTATCTCTTCTTCTGAAGTCTCAATGTCCTCTGTAATGATTATCTTTATGTCTGTCATCTCGGTAATCTCTCTTTTCAGTAAAATATTTGTCAGGACAGTTAGAATCCTTATGTCCTATCTTATCACAATTGAAACATTTCAAAGGTAGTTTTCCTTTATACTTACCTTTGCCTCTCGGTAACCTTTGGGCTAATAGTGCTTCAAACTATTCTTGCTTTCTGATTTCCTCATACAGTTTGTGTACTGCCTCCATGTTCTTATGAAATCTTTCACTTGCTCCACTGTGATCTCCTTCAGAGCACTTATACTTTCTTTCATTGAAATTATTAGATTCATCAAGATGAAAAGAACTAAATGCAGATTCAACTTTATTTACCGAAGATCCACTGTTATCAAAGTTACTTAATTCAAATGCATGTAGCTTACCAACAGTAGCATCTAAACAAACTGGCATATTAAGTACAGACCTCAATTCATTAATTGCAGAGACTCGGATTGCATAAGCTGGTAGAAGGGTTCTTAGCAACTTACTTGTTATATCCGTTTCTTCAATAGTTCCACCTGCTCCTTTGATTTGATTGACAATCTCCTTTAGTCTTGTACTGTACTGAGTTATGTTCTCACCTTCATTCATCCTCATAGATTCAAGTTGTCCTCTTAGACTATCTACTTTTTCTCTTTGAACATGTTCATCTCCTCCATATACTGATCTGAGCTTATCCCACATTGCCTTTGCATCATTGCAGCCTTCTAGATCATTAAACTCTGAGTTGGTCAATGCAGATGTTATTTCAATCATTGCTTGAATATGTTCTTGCTTCGCCTTTATCTCTTCCATAGTCAATGGATAGGTGCTCGGTGTGACAAAATCATTCTCCAGATAGTATACAGCATATTCTCCAACTCCTTATAGATGTAGCTTCATCCTTTTCTGCCATGTAGAGAAACTTGACTTGTTCAGCTTCGGTGCATCCCTCTTATACATCTTTGGATCTTTAACTCAAGTGCCTTTAAACTTTCCTTTCGGAGTCCAAAGCTCTAATACCAATTGATAGTTCTGATACTTTATATAAGTACAGATCCAATAGCCAACAAGATGAGAGGGGGGGGGGTGAATCATACAAACTTAATCATCCATAAAAACATCAAATTCAACCTCGGTAACATATATTTCAGTAATATAACCAAAATAGTTAAACATGCAAACTCAAAAGCATATAAACATCATAAACCTCATAACACCAGATTTAATGTGGAAACCCAAATAGGGAAAAACCACTGTGGGATTTCGGACCCACTAAGAAATATACTCTTCTAGAGTATGCTCGGTTAAAAGCAAATCCTGTTAAAGATTACAAACACATTGCTAGATGTGACCCGGTTAAGGGATTTCCCTCAGATCTGTTAGGATCTTCACTTTGTTAGAAGTGACCTTGTTAAAGGATTTCAAACACTCAATCAGAATGTCACCTTGCTAGAGGGTTTTACAAATAAGACTGTTAAGTCCACTCGGTTAAGAGATTTTCTATCACTTTCACAAAATAACAGTAATAAAATCTATCTGCAACTTCACATCCAAAATGCTAAAGCAGATTCTTATTTGTTCAATACAATATAGATATAGAACTAATCTTGTCCATCTGCTGGGCTCTATACTCTATTATTCAAAATAGGTCTTCAAGCTTCTTTGCTCGGTAAACACTATGAGCATCCTTGTGCATAAACTTGCCCGCATACATTTTTTATCAACAGTTTCCTATTTATAAACAATTAGGTAACCGCTTAATCTCCTTGATCACATTTCCCATGATCAATCATAGCCTTCAGATCTTCGATCTTGTCCAGGTTCAATGCACCTTTCGATCTGAAAACATTTTACCCCACCTAGGAACTTGCATACATTTCTTGGAACTTGTGCTAGGGTATTGCGGCTCAATCTGAGTTGTAGATCTTCATGCCGACTTTCCATTGCCTTAGATTCATTAACAAACTTCATCCATGGCTCACCAATCATTTAATCAGTTCCAGCTCATCAGCTTCCTTCATTAAATAACGCATGTAGTCATTTAATGCATTCTGTTATTACTCGGTTGTAGCTCGGTAAATACTAAACTTCACTCGGTAGACATTCCGCCTTCATTAACCGATAGCGATAACCTTAGGGTTTATCGACTAGGTTCCTTTGGGTTTACCGACTAGGTTCTTTGCTCGGTAACATAGTGTAGTATTAACCTTACAATTAATAACATATGTATGATATCAAAACAATCTAAACATCATGATCTCATCATTGTCTAACTCGTTAATAGTTGCCCATTGAATAACTTATTTCTCCCCTTATTCATCATATTCTTTCTGTGTCTTTTACCGACATCTTTATACTCATCAAATCATACTTCTCAAGATATGGCAACATCATACTGAATTAGAAAATCAATTTCTTGACATCAATAACAAAATAATAATATTAAGATAGTAAACATCCTTAATCAGTTATATCCATAATCATCAACAACCTTCTCAATATCCTTATGAAATGCCAACAATCTTTCATTGTCTGTTATAATGCTATATTGCCAACAATACATACGTGGCATAATCATTACCGCTCATCATTTGATCATAAACCAATACAACTGATTCACCAAACTTCATCAGTTCAGGTTTACCATATCAACAGGTAGGGTTTACTTATTGATCTCACTTCTTCTCTAGTAATATCGGTTTCCTTCACAAGCTCTCCTAACGGTTGCAAAACAACATTATTACAACATCATTACCGGTTATAATTGACATCAATGACAACATAAAAGTTCATCAATGCAATCTTCATGCAAATGCCAATACATGCTTGGATACATACATGCATACATGCATGCATGCATCCATGTACACACATACATAAATATATATGTATAGATACATGCATATGTATACATGTGTATACATTTATACTTGACATGTATGGACATGTATATATGTATATTTTTATTTTTTATGTTTATGGATATTTTTATGTTATGAATGTATGTATGTATGTATGTATGTATGTATGTATGTATGTATGTATATACATATTGTAGTATCTTAAATTATAACCCTTTACAATTTCACACTCTATTTGGGCCCTTCCTTTAATGCGCTCTCTCATAGCTTATCTTAAGCCTATTTTGGCCCTATCACATCCAAGTTGTCATCATGTGCTATTTGCATGACTAGATCCCATGTCTTGGGACATTGGACTCTGTAAACATCTTTATCTAGTCACTTTCTAGGTGGACTAGGGAATGTACCGCCATAGTACTAGCCCTCCAAAAGAGGCCCAAATTCAGATGTGTGTGATTATAAGTCCCTTTCATTTATGATCCAATCTCGATATTTTCATATATGACAGTTGGATGTTGGCCTAAATTAGGAAATACCTTGTGAACCTTATATAAAGCAATTATGGAGAAAATGTCTTCAAATTGAGAAAGAATTATACAAGTTACATCCTTGAGAAAGAATTATTGAGGAAATATCTTCAAATTTTAGCATTATGGAGCAGCAAGCTACAAAAACCTACATGCAAGTATGTTTTCATAATTGATCTTGTTATGCCTTGTCATGTTATTGCATCAATACTTGAAGCACTTATCTAAAGATCACTGCATCACCACCATTATCAAACATAAGGTAATATCATTTTAATTATGATTTAGCCTCTTTCCTACCAAGGGTAATCTCTCTTTTTCACCATAATAGCTATTGTGGAGGTGGAAACACCAACATGGGGTTCAACTTAGTTAAGCCTGTTAGTCCTAACCGGTGCTGAGAGGGGAGGGGTGAATCAACACTTAATCAATTTAACTTTTATCTTAAATCTTCATTCATCTAAGATCCAACAATATACTTAATCACTGAAGTAAAATATGCAAGTATGAAAAGTTGACAGTGACACCAAGGAGTTATCTCATGGAAACCCAATAGGGAGAAAACAACGGTGTGAGTAGGAACTCACAAAATTTTTACTCTTCTGGAGTACGATCGGTTAAGAGTCGTCCCTGTTAGGAGATTACAAAGACACTGTTAGGTGCCACTCGATTAAGGGATTTTGATCAAGGTCACTTAGTTCCTTTACCCTATTAAAGGTAGCCTGGTTAGAGGACTTAGAACATTAGTTAAGATGTTACCCGGTTAAGGGATTTTACAATAGGGACCTGTTAAAGTCCACCCAATTAAGGGATTTATGTTGCAGTTGTTAGAAAGCAAAAGATGGATGATATGTTTATTTAGCTACTGATAACTTGATCAGATCTCAATATGCATTCCACTCAATACACACCAGTTGTGTCTTCTCTGCACAACACTGGTTTCCTTCCTACACCTTCAGCTATTCACTCAGCCAGTCACCTATCCCTCGGCACTGCACTTTGTTGGTCCTCTAACCTTTGGCTTTGAACTTTGTCGGTCCTCTATCCTTCGGCTCTGCCCTCAGTCGGTTCTCTGTCCTTCAGCTCTGCACTCAGTCGGTTCTCTGTCCTTTAGCTCTGCACTCAGTCGATCTACCTCACACACATATTCAACTATGCTAACACCTCTTAGAACTTCCTCTCACTCTGCTCTTCACCTTTGATTGCCTTAAACAAGATTTCCTTGTTTCAAATTTTACGATAAAAAACTTTCTGAAAGAGCTCAAGAACTCTTTATACATTTTTTGTTTACACCTTCAGGCATATCCTCAATCAAATCAATCAAGGATTCCGGAAGATTCCAATTTCAAAATCTCCCACTCTTTCTCTGTGTGCCTTACAACAATTCTGCCAAGTGTTCAACCAATTCTACCACCGCATCTCCCAAAGATAGAAACTTCTGAGTCATGTTCAACCAAATAAATGTGAACTAGAGAATTTGCATGTAATCATGATTGGTTGCATGATAACTGAAAGTTAACCTTACCAACAAATGTTTTGGCGTAGACACAACCTTACCAACTCATCCTTTGTCACCACAACTGAATAACCGATCACTGCTCCAAGATTTATGGTGATCACCTGTCTTCCTTCTGTCATATCAGTGTACCGATATGCAACTGCACTTATATTATCGGTTCATCCTTTGATTGTCAGTTTGTTGTGCTAGCACCAAGTATCTTCCCCTATTTACCAGTGAGTTGCCGATTGGTTAGAGAAAACAAGTTTCGTTGCTTGAGTCACCTTTTGTGACTTCACCAACACCAGAGTGACCGATCTTCCTTAATGATAGATCAGTTGACTTAATTTATCTTTCCTTGAGCTGAAGTAGCCTTTGGTCATTCAATACCAATGTTGTTTCCATTCACTATTGCTTACTGAAAAGCAACACCACTCTACCTATAACACTTCACCGATTAGTGTCTTCACTGGTAAGTGTTGGACATCAATGACAAACCTTAGCACATATACCAGTTTTCTAGATTGACCGGTTTTGTCAATGCCAACAATCCAACAAAGCACCTATAGAACACAACATACTTGCATAATAATTTGATATTTTAAAGGTACTAGTAGATTTAAAATATGTTTGATAGAGAATTATATTGACCACATGCTCTTGTAATCAAAATATTATGCAAAAGATAGGCAAATGAAATAATTGATGACAAAAAGAAATAAAAAAGTGAACTAGAGATTGACTAGGAATTGAATTTGAAATTGAGATATATCATTGAGAGGTGTTTCAAATGAGGGGAAAAGGCATGCTTTTATACCTCACCTCATGAAATGTGTTTGAAATTACGATGTAGGCCGACATGAAAAAGGAGTTCCTGCCCATATTTTTTGACCATTGAAGGGTCCAAAATTGGGCTCTTTTGGCTTGACAAGGGCACTTGGGCACTATTGTCCAGAGGACAAGGAAGTTTGGTCACCCTTTTCTAGTCCATCAAGGCTAAACAAAGGACCAAATAGTAAGGTGAAAGATGAGGATTGCAAATTTGAAGCTTGTTTGAACAAAATTAGGCACAATCAAAGCAAATAAGGCAAGAATGTTGAGGCCTCAGTGAGTATGAAATTGTATAGGCATACAGTTTACAATACTACATTTATCCCCCACTTTAGTGGGAGTATGAACTTATGCTCATACTTTTGTTAAAGTATAGAGTAGTATTGAAACACCAAGCCCCCAATGACTTAGGATCTTAAAGAGGAAAGAAACACCAAGCCCCCAATGACTTAGGATCTTATCAATCTAATATCAATATAAAATGAGCAGCACATAAAGATAGAGAGAGTGGGGGATATATATATATATATATATATATATATATATATATATATATATATATATATATATATATATATATATATATAGAGAGAGAGAGAGAGAGAGAGAGAGAGAGAGAGAGAGAGAGAGAGAGAGAGAGAGAGAGAGAGAGAGAGAGAGAGAGAGAGAGAGAGAGAGATGACTTCTTGTCCTAGTAAGGCTATACTTACTACGAGTCATATAGAGAATTGGTACAAAAATTTGTAGATGTCTAAAATTAATTAAATTGATATTTAATTAATTTAAGCCTTTCCACATAATTAATTGATTTAATTGTGTTGGTCATGTTTTTCTTAAAATTAATTAATTTTATCATTGTAGTTAATTTATCAAAATTAAGTATTCCCCATTCTTCTAAAGTCACCTTCATCATTTTATTTCTTCTAAACCTCCATCAATTAATTAATTTTAATTAATTAACTATGTGATTCCTACAAAACACTTTCTCTAATCTTCATCTAGCCTAATTAACTGTTCCTTAATCATGCTTATTATTATCCCTCAATTTATATTCCACCACTCATTCTTTCTCCTCATGTCACATCCTCCTAACTTGCATCTTAATCCTTCATTAAGCCACCTAATCAATCCCCTTAATCATTTGTGCATTCCTAATCACCTTGATTAGGGATGGGTCAACTCTTTGCCATAAATGGCTTTCCCATCTCATCCTCCAACCTTAAATACTACCTACATTGATCCTTTCAAAGAAATTCAAATGCTTTGAATCTCTCCATGCATCCTCTTCCCAAGGAATTTTTAATTCCTTTTCTCATTTAGTCTTCCCACATATCCTCTTATTTTGGAATTTTTAATTCCTCTCCCCTTTCTCCAAGGAATTTTTAATTCTTTTTTCTCTTCCCAATGTACTTGGAAACTCTTCCCCATGTGCTTGGAGAAGTGTGGAGACAAGAAATTCCTTTATGGAATATCTCTTGAATCCCACACATTGTCCTCTCAATCCTCTCTCCCACTTTCTTTCAATCTTATCCCTTCATTTAGAATCAATCTTGGCCCTCCATTTTTGCCTCCTCCAATCTATAAATTGGAGCCTCCTCTCCTCACAAATCATCCACTTCCATCATATTTTTATGCTATCCATTTCATCCCTTGATCCAATTATATCATATTCTTATGTTGTCCATTTCATCCCTTGATCCACTTCCATCATATGCTTATGTTGTCCATTTGAGGATGAAAATCCTCCATCATGTCATAACCCTCCTTTTCCATTTTTGATTTGCTACTACTATTGCTATTACTATTATATCATTTTGTGGTTATGTTAGAAATGAATTATTGAATATGATTGAGAAAAAACTATTATAATAAAAAGATTAAATAAAGGACACACACATACACACTTGAAAATATAATTTAAATGTAAATTATTTAATTTATCAATTTCAAATAAGCACATGTCATAGGAGAAATTGGAAGCTTCTAGAGGGAATCTTCATTCTCCATTTTCTGGCATGTAACTCCTCCATTAAGTGTTCAATCAATTTTGCATGAGGATAATTTAGGAAAAAGAATCATTTCTTTCAATTAATTCTCTTGATAGTGGAATTAAGGGATCTTTTCTATATAATGTATGCAAGTTTTCGAACAGAGGATTTTTGAAGAAAAAATCTCAAGTATCTTGTTGAAAGTAGTAGGATTTCTTTTGTAGTCACATTTTTGTAGAATTGTTAAGTAGTTGTTTTAAAGAAATTTCACCAAGTTGCAAGGAAGGACCAAGGAAGGCTAGCTTGAATATTTGGAAAGGATTCAACATCAAAATTCGACAATCCAGGTTCTCTTCTTTCGTTTTCCTTTATTTGCATATGAAAAAAAAAGAATATAGCTCCTATCCTTCTTTTAGATCTTCATTTATATAAAAGTTTAAAATTGTTTTAAGTCAAAGTAAAACCTTTTTATTTATTTATTTGTGACAAATATTGTAATGCATGTAAAAGAAATCTTTATTATTTATTTAATTTTCTTAGAAAAATAAAAGATAAAAATCGGATCTTTGTTGTCTTTTTTGTTTTCAATTTTTTTTTTTTTTATTAAGAGTGCAAAAAACTTTTTTTCCCTTATTTAATTATTCTTCCGAGAATAAACTCTTCTCTCTGTGATTGTATGTTGTTCTTTATTTGATTATTTTCCATGAATTAAACTCATCTCTCTTGGAATGTGAGTTTGATCATTTGAGTGTAATTTTTATTTCTTAAATTAATCTTACTTCTCTGTGAAAAAAAAATTATATCTCTCTGTGTTTATAGTTTGATCAGTTGTAGATTGAAGTTATTTTTCTTAATTATTTTTCCTGTAATGAAATTCATTCTTCTCTCTGAATGTACATTTGATTAAATCTTAAATCCTTTTCATTCCCCCCTGTGATCAATCTTACTTTCTTGTGAATGTATACTGCTCTCATGAGAGAAATTTTTATTTGTATTCATTATTCCCTGTGAGTCAAATAAAACAAATTTCCTCTCCCTATGAAAATGACAGTGTATAATTAGTTGATTTCTTTTATATATCCTTATGAGAAAGCCCTATTTGCCTCAATCCCAAGCATATCATGAAGATTCATTCTCTCAATAATGTCTCTGTGAAATCTCCCTCTCTATAAAATTTTTATCTCAAATGTATAAATATCTGCCCTTAAATCCATTTTGGAATCATTTCCGTGAGGAAACCCCTCTCTTAAAATGTGTGTCCGCACTGTGTAAATTATTTCCTTGATTAGACTAACCCATGAAAGATCTATAAATTTATACTATTACCATTATTTTATATATTATTATTCTCATGAAAAAGTATTATTATTCTCATAAATGCATAAATATATATATATATTTATGCATTTTTCAATGAACTTCGGCGTTATAACAAAATTATATTAACATTATAAACTAGCAATTGCACCTTGGTGTGCAATGGATACGCCAAAGAGATGTGAAAGGTCAATGAGGAATTCTTTTATTCTACTTTTTCTATACATTTATGCAGTTTACGAGGTCAATTGGTAGGCCATTTAGAAAATGATTTTGTTTATGCAACACAGATCTTAATGGAGAAGTGATAGCTTCACATAAACTATGCATCATTTTACAAGGATCCAAACACATGTGAATCAAAATATTTGAATTAGGAAGATAATCACTATCCACTACCAAAATGAGAGAGTAGATATGGATAGAGAGAGGAAAAGTGAGAGAGGATCAAGGAGCTAGGGGATCGAGAGAGAGAGAGAGAGAGAGAGAGAGAGAGAGAGAGAGAGAGAGAGAGAGAGAGAGAGAGAGAGAGAGAGAGAGAGAGAGAGAGAGAGAGAGAGAGAGAGAGAGGAAGAGATAAAGATATAGAGACATGGAAATAGAGAGTAAGAGATATAGAGGAAGAGGGAAAGGGAGAGGGCGATGATATATAGATATAGATAAAAAGATAGAAAAACAAAGAGAACTAGAGATAAACAAATAGAGATGAGGAGAGGGATAGAGAAAGAGAGGGATAGAGAAGTAAGGGGAGATAGAGGGATGGATAGAGAAAGAGGGAGAGATATAGATATATGGGAAGAGAAAGTGAAAGAAATAGAGAGAAAGGTAGATATAGAGAGATAGGTAAACAATAAAGAGCAAGCAAGGGAGAGATGGGAAGAACTAGAGAGATAGACATATGAGGATAGAGAGAGAGAGAATTAGGTGGAGGGAGAGAGAGAAAAATAGAAAGATAGAGATAAATATAATGGGATATAAATGGAGTAAATAAGGAAGATTGAGTTAATGAGATATAGATGGAGAGAGATAGGAAGAGATGAAAAGATAGAGATATAAATAAGAGAGATTGAGTTAATGAGATATAGATGGAGAGAGGGAGGAGAGACAAAAGGATAAAAATAGAGAGAGAGAGAAAGAGAGCCTGTGTGTGTGATATATATTGGTAGGCCACTAATATATGTTACTACTTACTAAGTTGTCATTAGTTTTATATCCAAAGTCATCCTATATACTCTAGTTGGTTAATACTACCAGAACATTCAGTCGGTAAGCACTAAAGCAATCGGTTACAGAAGATAGAAGTCACAGAGTCTAGTATACATTGAGTTGTCTACCGAGTAACACTCTATGTCTACCGAGCAGCAAAAATGATATACTGAGTGAACACACACTGGGTGAAATGTGTTACCAGATTCATTGAACCTGGACACACATGTGGAAACGTGTTACAAGATCGAGGAACAAAGAACCGTTATCACATAGGAAATTGCACTTCTAGATTGTGTATGATTTTGAGGACATCTATCTTATGAAATAATTTCTAGGGTTATTCATTCAATGAATCTTGTTTGTAAGATCGATGCATGAACAAGATCACCGTCCTAAGAGATCTATTTATACATCATGAATTAAGGATCAAATAAAGACGTGTATGAAGCAAGACATATGTAATAGATAAGGAAGCACTGAGTATTGTGACTGTTAGAGACACAGAAGGTCAACGAGAAGGATTTCAGAGAACAGTCAAGGAATAGAGTAAACAAAAGGGTTTACCGAGTTAATCTGTGGATTACCGAGGTATGCTATAAGCAAGGTAATCTCATTTTGAGCACATAGAATCTACTATAACATTCCAGATGTGAAGTTGCAGATATTTGTAAAGATTTTATTGTAATATTTTGAGTTGTAAGAGAAACCTTTAACAGGGTAAAAGACTCTAACAAAGTCTATAAATTGTAAAGCCTTTAACCAGGTGCAACATTTAAAATAAGTGTTGTAAAATCCTTTAGCAAGGTAGATATAATGATCTTGATACTCCTAACAAGGTAAGCTATCAGAAATAGCTAAACATGTAGCTCTAACCGAGCAACCTTTATTAATGCAGTAGTGAAGTTGTGGGTGCCATCCCCACCGCAGTTTTTCTCTCTAACCAAGAGTTTCTGCATAACCAAAATATATGTGTTATGGAGTGAATCATGTATTATTGTTATTTATTTGTTTTAGCATTATATTTTGTTACAACAGTTTTGGGTTTATGCTTAACAGTAAATTTATTGTTGAAGAAAAGATTTGAAGTACTGATTCACCCCTCCCCTCTCAGTACATTAGCTTTCCATATTGGGCCTAACAATTGGTATCAGAGCTTGAATCTTGGAAAAGGGTTTAACTGCCTAAAGAGAAAGATCTTATCAATGGAAGGCTACATACAATCTTGGAGAATTGTGAATTTTCAAAATGAATTGGATCATTCTAATCAAGTGATTGCTGACATGCAGAAACAAATGCAAAAATCTATGAAAGTTAGAAGAAGATTGTCTGATGATTTGCAGGACTCTCAAGAGTTAGTGGAACAAATTGAGACATCATCTGAGAATAGTATATCTGAAGAGACTGAAGAGATGAGTGGAGAATTGAAAGAAAAGAACAAAGCACTGATTGATCAGCTAAAAGCAATGAAAAGAGAACATGAACATTTCAGCACATAGATGACTGAAAATCTTGATGCATTGAAGACAATTGAGGATAAATTAAGAGATCTAGAAAGAGAAAAACAACAGCTTCAAGCATTAGTATCTGAAAGGAATGATGAAATCACAAGGTTGACTAGAATTCAACAAAATCTGTCAGATCAATTGGGTTATGCACATCATGAAGCAAATCTAAAAGATGATGAGAATCAAGCATTGAAACTTGAAGTATCAAGGTTGACCGATGAACTTGAAATAGAGAAGAAATCCAAAGAAACACTGAAGAAGAGTTATGAAACATCAAAGATGTTGGATGAGCAACTTAATACAAAAAGACCCAACAAAGTTGCAGGACTCGGTTACAAAGGAAAAGACTCTACTGAGAAGGGAATCCATACTACCGAGAGAGGAGAATCATCAAAGCAAGCTGGAAACAAGAAGAACATCAAAGGAAAGAAGCTTATTTGCAATTACTATGGAAAACAAGGACATACTGCCAACATGTGCCAAATCAGAAAAGGTAAGCAACCGAATGTCACAAGGTCTAATGGTTATTGTTACAACTGTAATAAGTATGGTCACACATCTAATAAATGTAGGACAAAGTCTGTTAGCAATTATCAGAAGGCAAAATTCAAAGGGTTTTGCAAAAACTGCAATAGATATGGACATAGTACCAAGAAGTGTTGGTTTAAGCAAAAGAACTATATGTGGTCTGCACACCGAGCAAATTCTGAAAGCTACCGAACTCACACAAATCCTAATCGACAATATGTTGCAGTACCATGGGATTACAATACAAGGATATGGTGAGAATACTGTGGAAGATATGGACATATAAGTGCCAACTGCTTTATAAGGTTTGGAATGAACAACCGAAGATCATGGAGAAATCCTGGTATGGCATGTTTTCATTGTCACAAAGTTGGACACTTGGCTGGAGATTGCAGAGATCAACCCAGAGGAGATACTGAGGTAATAAGAAGAAAATTACAGATGATTTGGAAAAAGAAGGAAAATGGATCAACTAATGAAGAAAGCACCTTACCTACGGAGTTAGATGCATCTACTTCGAATTAATCAGTAAAGGTATGAAGGGACTGCATTATCTCAAAGTTAGATCTTAACAATTCCTCTTTTATCATGTACTTAATTCCAAAATCTGCATAGCTAAGATGCATTAGCAAGTTTGAAATTCTATCTAGTCTTCTGGAGCACTAGAGTAGTCAGTAAATGCAAGAAGCCTGTCTAGTCGATAAATGTAGGAAATTTGTCTAGTCGGTAAAAGGCAAAAAGCAAGGTAATCGGTTTAGTGGAACCGAGTGCATTTAATGTTTTTTGACCTAACTGCACGGAGCTCGATAAGGTAAAATTGTGTACTTAAAGCTTTTGCGAGGTCATTTTACACTTACCAAGTTTTCAAGAAAGCAGAGCAAAGCAATTCAAAGGCGATCAAACCTCCTCCAAAGCGAAATTCAAGGTATTTACATCAATCACAATGCATTGTCAAGCTAGTTTACCGATCATATCAGTTGTGAATATCTGTTAAGTGGAAAGCGTATGCTGTTTAAAAGTTTTCAAACCCTAAGGATCTTTTGTTAAGTTATTATCCAAAATTTGAAATGGCACCTAAGATCCAGAAGCCTGTTGTTGTTGAGAACATTGAAAAGCCCTCACTGAAATACTCTCTAAATCCCAAAATAGCCTTTGAACCGGATGATAAAACTACATTTTCACTCATTCCGGATAGGGTTTTACTAGTTGAGGATATTAGATTTTTCACCAAATGTCGTGTTGAGGAACTAGGTCATGTTGAGATCAAGGATACATATGATGAATTGTGTACCGATGGAAAACTAGATAACAAGTTTGAACACATTAAAGTCAAGGGATTGACTGAAGCCCTAACCTATCCCCATGTCTTCAAACCCCAATGGGTCAAGTTTGTTCTGAGCAGAGTTCATGATGACTTCATGTGGTTAGAGGAGCAACCATTCAAAATCACCACAGAAATCATTCACTTGATAACCGGATACCCTATATACAACCATGCCCGAGCTCAGAAAATGATTTCACAGAAGGAATTGATCACTTTAACCAGAGTTGAATCTGATTGTAGAGGTCTAAAATTGAACAATGTGACAGATGCAGAGCTGAAGTTTGCTATTAGAGTCAGGTTATTGTTTCTTTCAATCGGTAAGGGAAAACAGTGTACCATGTGCAGCTGTTGATTTAGCATATAAAATTGTCAAGAAGGGAATGAAGATTGATCTTTGTGAAGTGTTGTTGAAGAATCTGTTTGAAAATCTAAACAACATAAGGAAGCCGAAGAAGAACAACTCGGCTAACACACTGAAGTTTGGATCACTCTTGGTATGCATGTTTTTCTATTTTTAGAAATTCTTTCCATCTGTCGGTAATGTAGTTTGGGAGCTACATCGACCAATCACCCATCAAATCAATGACTTCATCAAACAGCTAGGTGATAACTTCAATAAAATTATGGATGATTATTTTAGCAAGTTTCAAGAAAAGATGCATAACAGGTATAGGATTCCACCCAAGTTAGTGGAGAAATACAAGGATGATGATAACTCAATGATGAAATAATAGTACCAAACCGGTACTGAGAGGGGGGGGGTGAATTAGTATAGACAAAAACACACTCTTAAACCGGTTTGTCAACAGACACTATGCATTGACAGACAAATAGTAACACCGGTCCTAAAACAAAGTACAACTAGCAAAAACCCAGAATAACTGAGACAAGCATAAACCGGTTGATACCTATTTTCTCATATACTCGTACATGAACAAGTAATCTACCATCAAAGATATACATATGAGCAACTAGATCAACATGATTTACCGCTTGACAGAAAACAACAAAGCATCACATAAGGAAGACATCACACATAACACACATATTTTTCACGTGGAAACCCAACTGGGAAAAACCACGGTGGGGATGAATACCCACAAGCTTGTTTTTGAACTCTTTAGAAGTCCGCTCTGTTAGGAGCCTTGTCCGGTTAAAGACTGATACAATAGGTTTTGTTAGGAACCGATCCTGTTAGGGATCACCCGGTTAAGGGATGGAAAGAATACCCAATTAAGGGTTAAACCTTGTTAAAGGTTACCTTGTTAGAGGATTTCAAGAACTCAATTGTTTTGAGTCACCCTGTTAAAGGATTTACAGCAAGCCGGTTAAAGCTACCCTATTAAGGGATTTTCCAACTGTTGAGGTGGTTAGAGATCAACATGTATTACAATGATCTAGTAACAACACTCAATGCCAATGCAAATCTGCTTAAGCTCCTCTTCACCTTCTGCACTTACACTCTGCAAGTATCACTTCTCTCCTTTGGTTTGGCAAGAATCACGTATCCCTTCTCATGGATACACACACACACAACTTTTGCCAACAACCTCAGAAAGAATCACAACATCGACCTTATAGGAAAATAGATAGGTCGGTAGCATAAACCCTAAACCCTAAAACCTTTTAGGTTAAGGAATTCAAACGGTTCAATCTTGACCGTTGAGCACACTGCATTAAATGCAACAGTCTTGATCCAAACTCCATCGTCCATTTTCCACCGATTTCATAGCGGTTGATAACCCATCACACGTTATCACCGTTTACAGACTTTGCAAATTCCTGAGGTAGATAGGAACAATCTCCTTCATGCAAGATCCTTCACGCGCATAAGGCTTACATGGCAACACAATCTATTTTTCATTACCATGCTAACTCATCACACAAAGTCACCGGTTGAGCCACACAGGCTTGAAGCACTTCAACCGAAAACCCTGAAGTTGAGACTACCAACCGGTAGTCATACAACACTTCCATATGCCGGTTCCCATAACCATATGTTGGTTCATCTTGAACAAACACACCAATTCACTTTGGCACAAATGCCAATTCACAGTGTTACACCTTCTCTCACATATGTTGGTTCTCACCTCTTCAGTATATTGACACCAATGACAACATACAATGTCATTATGTCCTCATACCGGTTCACATAATGCCAACAATCTCCCCCTTTGGCATTGATGGCAATATACAACGATATCTCTCTGCTTCACATCTTCTCCCCTAATTTCTGCAGATATCTTCTCTGCTTCACATCTTCTCCCCCTTTGACAACAATAACAAAGTGGAGGCACAAGCTTCCTTGTTCCATTATGCTGCTCCCCCTAAGGAGTAGCATCCTTCAACACATCAATCCTGAAGAAAAATTTGACTATGCAATACCTGACTGATGTGGAGCATATACCTTTAGTTTACCTCCTGAAGGGGCAACACCCCTAATTCACCTCTTAAGTACATAAATGTAGCCTTTGGGAGAGGCTTGGTGAATATGTCTGCTAATTGCTCTTGACTGGAAACATGTTCCAGTGCAATCTCTTTGTTCTGAACCTTTTCCCTCAAGAAATGATACTTAAGCTCAAAGTGCTTGGTTCTAGAATGTAAAATCAGATTCTTGGAGATATTAATTGCACTAGTATTATCACAAAATATACTTACCGGTTCAGATACAGGAACTTTGAAGCCATTTAATACATGCTTCATCCAAATTGTCTGAGTGTAGTTCATGAAAGCTGCAACATACTCTGCTTCCGCTGTAGACTGAGAGATACAACTCTACTTCTTACTCATCCATGAGACCAGTCTACCACCGAGAAAGAATGCACCACCGGTTGTGCTTTTCCGGTCATCTATATTGCCTGCCCAATCAGCATCTATGTATACTTTCAAGTTGAAATCCTTGCTATATGGATACCACAATCTATAGTCAACAGTTCCCTTCATATACCTAAGAATCCACTTGACTACAACCAAGTGGGATTCTCTTGGGCTTTTTTGGAATCTTGCAGTAATGCCAACTACATGTGCAATATCCAGTCTGCTATGCACTAATAATGCAACTTACCAATCATTGATCGGTATTCCTTCTCATCAACCAATGTTGAGTTATCTTCTTTGGATAGTTTACAACCAGTCACCATCGGAGTACCAACCAGTTTGCTATCTTCCATGTCAAAGGTCTTCAACACCTCTTTGACATACTTGGACTGAGTGATAAAGATTCCATCTTTCATCTACTAGATCTGCAGTCCAATGAAGAATTTAATCTCCCCTATGAGTGACATTTCAAACTCTTTCTTCATCTCATCTGCAAACTCATGACTCATCTTGTCATCTCCACCAAAGATAATGTCATCAACAAATACCTCACAGATTAGGATCTGATCTCCTTCAGACTTCAAGTAGATATTGCTATCTTCACTTGTTCTCTCAAATCCAATCTTCACAAGATGGGAATGCAGACGTTCATACCATGCTCTAGGTGCCTGCTTTAGACCATATAAGGATTTGTGTAGCCTACATACCATGTCAATGTCTTCAGATAGGGCAAACCCATCTGGTTGCTCAATATACACCTCCTCTTCAAGTACACCATTTAGGAATGCAGATTTTACATCCATTTGATATACTTTGAAACCTTTAAAAGCTGCATATGCAAGAAGCATACAGACTCCTTCCAATCTGGCTACGGGAGCAAAGGTTTCTCCATAGTCTTCTCCTTCTTCTTGAGCATATCCTTTGCACACCAATTTGGCTTTGTTCTTAATCACTATGCCATCCTCATTCAGCTTATTTCTGAAAACCCATTTGGTACCAATGACATTTTTATGCTCTGGTCTAGGTACCAAAGACCATGTACCATTTTTCTCTATCTGGTCAAGTTCCTCTTCCATTGCCTTGATCTAGTCTTCATCTTTATGGGCCTCTTTGAATGATTTAGGCTCAAATTCAGAGATCATACATGAGTTTTCTTTGACCTTTCTTCTTGTAAGGATTCTTGCATCCTTATCTCCTATGATCTGCTTAGGATCATGATTCAACTTGACATATCAAGGAATGGTCTTAATGGATTCCTCTTGCTTTTCTTATTCATCCTCATCTCCATCAGTATCAACATCTACATCTACTGGTGTAGCAACACTATTACTGGTACTTGGTTGACTGACAACTAGTTCCCAGAAGGTTACAACCGCTTCATTTACCACTTGCTCACTGTCGGTTTCCTCAGTTTTCTCAGAGGTTTCATCAACTCTTACATTGATGTTTTCCATAATTTTTTTAGTCCTATTGTTGAAACACTTGAGAGCTTTGCTCTTGGTGGAATATCCTAGCAATATCCCCTCATCACATTTCGCATCAAATTTGCTCTGGTGTTCACTCCTCTTGATGTAACATTTGCTACCAAACACTCTAAAGTATCTAACCACAGGTGTCTTATCGGTCCAATACTCATAAGGAGTTTTATCCTTACCTTTCTTGATGAGTACCTAGTTCATTGTGTAGACTGCAATGCTCACCGCTTCTCTCCAAAAGGTGTGAGCTACCCTTCCTTGAATCAACATGGTTCTAGCTACTTCAACCACATTCTGATTATTTCTCTCTGCTAGGCCATTCTCCTGTGGAGTTCGGGGGGCAGATAGTTGCCTCTTGATGCCATGTTCTTCATATTACTTGTTGAATTCAACGGAAGTGAATTCCCCTCCTTGATCAGTTCTCAGACACTTGATCCTTTTATTGCTTTCCTTCTCCACTAATGCTCTAAAAGCTTTGAACTTTACAAAGGCTTTAGACTTGTCTTTCAAGAATGTGACCCACATCATTCTTGAACAGTCATCAGTGAGAATCATGAAGTACCTATCACCCTGCACACTTCTAGTTTTCATAGGACCACACAAATCAGTATGCAGAAGATCAAGCAAGTTGTCAGTAGTGAAAGATTTACCTTTAAAGGTTGAGGAAGTCATTTTCCCCAACTGACATTCTCTGCACAAGGTATTATCCTGTTTGCTTAGCACCGACAACCCTCTAACTGCCTTGATCTTACTAGCCTTCACAATGTTATCAAAGTTTACATGGCAGAGTCTCCTATGCCATATCCAGCTATCATCAAATTTAGCCATAAGACATGTACTTATATTTGCATTTAGCTGAAATAGGTTACCTTTGGTCTGCATGCCGGTGGCCACCGATTCACCATTCTTTCCTTTGATTCTGCCAACTCCATTCTTGAATTCCAGAGTGAGGCCACTATCATTCAGCTGTGCAACACTCAGAAGGTTGTGCCTAAGGCCATCAACCCAATACACATTGTCAGCACTACTCTTTCCATTCAGAGAGATGGACCCTCTACCTTTGACCATGCATGGTGCATCATTGCCAAAGCTAACCACACCACCATCATACTCTTCCAAGGATAGAAACTTGCTCCGGTCACCAGTCATATGGTGAGAATAGCCACTATCAGATCCACTCATTGGAATTATCAAACCGGGAGACAAGAGCCTTCTTGTCTGACACATCTTCCTTGATAGCAACAAACACAATATCTTCATTTTCTTCATCCTCTGATTCCTCATCTGTGACACCTTCATCAACTGCCACAAAATAGTTTCTCCAGTTTCCTCCCTTGAATTTCTTGAACCTTTTCGGTTTGTCCTTGTTGTCGCCATTAGGAAAGTTTACAACAATATGTCATATCAGGTTACAAGAAAAGCATTTCAAAGGTAGCTTACCTCAATATTTGTTGATTCCTTTAGGAATTTTCCTGGCAAGGAGAGCTTCAAATGCCATCAGAATCTCCTCATCATCCATTTCTCTGCTGTGTCTTGGTTCACCACTAGTGCTAGCTTCTTTTCCTTTTCTGGATGGTACAACAGAAGCTTTAAAAGCTGATTCAGTCTTTTGAACACTGCCATCAAAACTATTTAGCTCATAGGCTATCAACTTTGCAATGATGGAGTCTAGGGATACCTTAGTCTTGTCTATTGATCTCGGCTCCTGAATAGCAGCAACCCTTATTGCATAGACCGGCAATAGAGATCTCAGGACTTTGTTTACCACAGTGGAATGTTCTATTTTACCACCTGCACTCTTGATATCTCCAACAACGGTTTTGATTCTTATTCCATACTATTGAATGGTCTCACCTTCAACCATCCGCATATCTTCAAACTTCCCTCTAAGGTTTTCTTTCTTAGCTTGTCTTACATGCTCATCACTGCCATAGATATTTTCAAGAGTATCCCATACCTCTTTGGGATTTACCTTATCTTGGACATCAATAAACTCAATGTCAGATAAACTACTAATTAGGGCTTCCATGACTTGCCCATTCTCCTGCATCTCTCTCTTTTGGTCATTAGTGAGAGTACCGGTAGGGGCAACATAGACATTCTCAACATAGCTCCAGTGTTGAGCACCCATGCTTCTGATGTATATCTTCATTGTGTCTTTCCATATACTGAAATTTTCTCTGTTAAACTTTGGACCTTCCCTCTTCATTATTAGACTGGGATCTTTACCTCAAGCGATTAAGCTTATAGCACAAAGGACCTGGAGGATGCTCTAATACCAATTGATAACTCAATGATGAAAGAATAGTACCAAACCGGTACTGAGAGGGGGGATGAATCAGTACAGATAAAAACACACTCTTAAACTGGTTTGTCAACAGACACTGTGCATTGACAGACAAACAGTAACACCGGTCCTAAAACAGAGTACAACCGGCAAAAACCTAGAATAACTGAGACAAGAATAAACCGGTTAATTCTTATCTTCTCATATACTCTAACACTTCATTTCCATTTCACCCTAATACATGAACAAGTAATCTACCATCAAAGATATACATATGAGCAACTAGATCAACATGATTTACCGCTTGACAGAAAACAACAAAGCATCACATAAGGAAGACATCACACATAACACACATATTTTTCATGTGGAAACCCAACTAGGAAAAACCACAGTGGGGATGAATACCCACAAGCTTGTTTTTGAACTCTTTAGAAGTCTACTCTGTTAGGAGCATTGTCCGGTTAAAGACTGATACAATAGGTTTTGTTAGGAACCGATCCTATTAGGGATCACCTGGTTAAGGGATGGCAAGAATACCCGGTTAAGGGCTAAACCCTGTTAAAGGTTACCTTGTTAGAGGATTTCAAGAACTCAATTGTTTTGAGTCACCCTGTTAAAGGATTTACAGCAAGCCAGTTAAAGCTACCTTGTTAAGGGATTTTCCAATTGTTGAGGTGGTTAGAGATCAATAGGTATTACAATGATCTAGTAACATCACTCAATGCCAATGCAGATCCGCTTAAGCTCCTCTTCACCTTTTGCACTTACACTCTGTAGGTATCACTTCTCTCGTTTGGTCTAGCAAGAATCATGTATCCCTTCTCATGGATACACACACACAACTTTTGCCAACAACCTCAGAAAGAATCACAACATCGACCTTATAGGAAAATAGATAGGTTGGTAGCATAAACCCTAAACCCTAAAACCTGTTAGGTTAAGGAATTCAAATGGTTCAATCCTGACCATTGACCACACTGCGTTAAATGCAACAGTCTTGATCCAAACTCCATCATCCATTTTCCACTGATTTCATAGTGGTTGATAACCCATCACATGTTATCACCATTTACAGACTTCGCACATTCCCGAGGTAGATAGGAACAATCTCCTTCACACGCACAAGGCTTACATGGCAACACGATCTGTTTTTTGTTACCATGCTAACTCATCACACAAAGTCACCGGTTGAGCCACACAGGCTTGAAGCACTTCAACCGGAAACCCTGAAATTGAGACTACCAACCGGTAGTCATACAACGCTTCCATGTGTCAGTTCCCATAACCATATGTCGGTTCACCTTGAACAAACACACAGATACACTTTGGCACAAATGTCGGTTCAGAGTGTTACACCGGTTCTCACATATGTCAGTTCTCACCTCTTCAGTATATTGACATCAATGATGACATACAATGTCATTATGTCCTCATACTAGTTCACATAATGCCAACAGATGATATATGCTTTGAAGTAGACACCGACTACTGCTATGTCAATGCGGTGGAACCGACAACTTAATCTTTTCCTCCTATGGGTTATGAGATTGATTTTGACATTTCACAACAACAGATAGATGCCTTTCTTGCACTTCCAAGGCATGCTATAGAAATCAGGTATGGAACCTATGAAGAGGTTAAAGAAAAAGTTAAGATGAGCATTGTAGTACCTAAGGCTACAAGGAAAGCAACTAAAATGATTAAACTGTTAACTAAGAAAGTTGGAGAAGGTTCTTCCTCCACTCCTATCAAGAGTGAACTACTTGCAATTGAGGAAGAATCTGAAGCTCATGAAGTTGTTGTTACTTTGATCACCGAGTTGCCAAAAGGCAAAATTTTGAAAAGGAAGAAATAGGACTCATCACAGGTATCACCGACTCCTCCAGCAAAGCGACCTAATACTAGATCATCTGCAGTGTCACCGAGTAAGAAGTAGAAAAATGTTGTAATGCCTAAGGTCACAAGGACTTATAAGAAAACACCTCGGAGACTCATTTTGACTAAAGTGTCCAGTGACACCGAATCTGAACACGCAAGCAAATTTCAGATTGTTAAGAGTCAAAAGGAAGTTGTACATAGTGTTGATAATTTCTGTGCTAATCTGAAACAAGATGGTGGATTTGGAGCTTTTAGATATGTGAAATATGATTCCAGAAATGAAGATAAAAAGAGGCAAATAGAAGAAGCAGTAGTATGTACACTACTTAAATTTTTAATAGTCCCATTGGAAGTGACTGATTTCCTTCCTAAAACATTGTATTCACATATTGACACCAGGTGGCAATATGCTATGGACTCGGAGAAATGGGTTAGAGAAAGAATTTTGGTACATCTCTTTCCAGACATGTCAGTAGATGACATTAAAGAACATTTAAAGACCTCACAGACAAACTTTCAAGTAAAGCAGAGAGCATTGAAAATGATGAACGGTCTTTATCTTGAAGTCGAGAATGAAACTAAGGAAAAATGGCAAGAAATATTCCGACTCAAGAATGTTGAACCTCATGCTGAACCTCAAAGTGAAGTTGAAATAGTTGACATCACCGAACAAGATCTTGCTGAAACTATTCAATTAGATGAGGATGTCATGGCTTCTAAGGATCAGGGATAGGAAATGATAGAAGGCAATGCCTATGCCAAACTGGTATCCAGTGAATCAGTTTTGGAACAAGTCAAGTCATATCCTTTGGTCACTCAACAAGTCCCAACCGAGCATCCTAAAAATACCGATCAAGGGAAAGGGGGTCAACAGTCTACCAAAGGAGAATCTACTTCTCAAACCACTAGGGAACAGACTTCTCAAGCACCTGCAAGCACAAAAACTGTTGCCACCAAGACCCCAAGCACAGAAGCACCAAAGGACACAACAGAGGCTACAGGAACAGACAAAAGTGTTGCCTCTACCGAGAAACCTACCGAGGATGATGAAGCCTCCAAAGCCATTGTACTAGTTTCAACCGATGAAAGCCTCATCATCTAGAGACAAGAAAATAAAGAAACATAGTTTCAAGATAGATCTGTCTAAGCCCATTGTGTTGCCAAATGTTGACATTTCTAAACTAAAAGGGCAAGCACTCATTGAATTCAGAGAGCTATGCAAAGCCAAAGCTGAACAGGAAAGACAAATGGCTATTCAGAAAAAGAACCGTGTACTTTAGAAGGTTAAGACATTATTGTTAGACATGCTACCTGAAGCTGCCGTGAATAAAGATGTTGCCACCCATATGCAACTAGATGAACTCCTCCCTCAATTAGAAGCATCAGGATTAGACGCATCTGAATACCTCAGCAAGCTGAAGGATAAAGAGCTAACTGCAAAATTGGTTGAAGAAGTACAAAAAGCAATTGTTGTAGGTAAAGTTAAACTTGTTGGATTTATAGCTAAGTTGTCCCCTCAACTTAAGCATATTCTTTATTTGTTTCAAAAGCTCTGTACATTCTCTTTATTCATCAAGGATATCAAAAATAAAACCGAAGTCATTGAAAAAGAGATCACCAATCTCTCCAATACATTGACTACAGAGCCAAATTCTATTCAGAATTTCTACACCAAATTGCAAACTCTTATGGCTCACCGGTTGGAACTTCGAAATGAAGAACACAAGATCAAGATGGATATAATGACTCTTCAGACATTATTCATTCCTCATCTTTCATCTATTCAAGAGTAGATCAACCAAGCCACTCATTTATCCACTCAACCAGAGGGAAGCACACTAGATGGTCTGATTTCACTCCTAGCTGACATTACAGCTCATAATTCACTCATGGATAGTGTCAAGGATGCCCTCTCTACCGCTCTCCCCGATGCACATACAAAGTATAAATCCATTTTTGACCAGTTGCCTCCACCGACTGGTAACTAGTTTTGATGTTTGTCAAAAAGGGGGAGTATAGTATCAAAGTATCAAAGGGGGAGTGTAGTATACAGGGGGAGTATACTGAGCAGAACATAGTATCCAAATGCATAGTTGAATTTGACAGGGGAGCAGTAAACACCGAGCAGTGATCAAAGAGCAAATAACAAGTGCAATAAACACAGAACATTGATCACCGAGCATGCAAAGTCAGGATTATGTACAATATATTGATAAGGGGAGTATATCTGAGTATACTATTTATTGACTATTGTATATACTGTCAGTCTAATCAAATTTTGTAAGTATATAGATTTTGAGTTATGACTTTGAAAGGAGTTTTATCAAACATTTCAAAACTAATGTCAAAAGGGGAGATTGTTACTACTTACTAAGTTGTCATTAGTTTTAGAATATAAAATTTAGTATAACATCTAAATCAAATATTAAATTAATTTACGAATAATTTTGATTCAAAATCTATTCATTTAAAAAACTATTGAAAAAATTAAACACTTCACTTTTAAATTTAATCAACATTTTCAAAAACCACATAATCTACTATTCTATAAAATGTCATAATGTTATTCTTTTTTTTTTTTTCAATAAAAGTGGATTATTCCACTAAACTTTTTTATTAATGTTTTTTTTTACACAGGATTCAAAGAGCATACCAGAGGAAAGAACCCTGGGAAGAAAACCTCCGGTCACAACTCATAAAATAAACCTATAGTATCTAACGGATCAGTTTATACACCCCGCCCAAAACCACATACAAAATACGGTCACAACACATATAATATCACTTTTGCATAGAGCCCATATGACAATTTGCCAAAAAAACCCATCGGATAATTTTCAAAAGTAGACTCCACAGCTGCTATCAATGGAAGAAGACAAAAGTTTCCAAAGCCCTGTGCCAAATCCCATGAGGCAAAAACCTTCCTGCCAAAAAAGAAAGTATCAAAAAACCTTTGGAAAAACACTATTGTATCAAATACCATGAGCTCAAACTCTCCTCCAGACAACGAACATGAATACTTGAAATGAAAGGGGAAAGCGGGAATAATTATCATCATAAAATTTTGCATCAACATTACTCAAGAAAATCATATAACTATTGTTGCAAAGCTTCCCATACCCTAGAAGGAATTTCCTCAAAACCCACCTCTCACTGATTAGCATTGCTATCAATGGCTAAATTTGCCAAATAATCTGCAATCTTATTAACTTCTCTGTAACAATGGGATACCAAGAAAGATTCAAACAATTCTAATTTTAGTAAAATGGGATCAAGTATATACTGCAAATTCCAACAATTCGATTTCTTTTTCATAACACATTGAATAATCACCATAGAATCACCTTCAATTATTAAGTCCTTAATTCCCAAAGAGATTGCCATATCCAATTCAAAAGACAAAGCATGAAATTCCGCATAATTGTTAGTTTTAAAACCAATAGCATGACACTTATCTCGAATAAAATTTGCATTGTGATCATAAATTACCATGCCTAACCCAGTTGGCCCAAGGCTACCATGAGAGGCCCCATCAAAATTCAATTTAAAGTGCCCCTGCGGAGGAGGTTTCCATCTAGCAAAGCATCTCTTACCTATTGCATCATTCTTTTTTAAAATTGAACCATGAGAGGGTAAAACTGACAGCATCTTCTAAACTCTAGTAACTCTACTATCCCAGTGCAAAAAAGAAGTAAGATTTTCCAAATTCTTATAAATAAACAACAAAGTAGCCTCAGAGATTGAAGACTCAATTTTTAATAGAACCTCAAACACAGGAGACATTGTTTTTTTAAATATCATGTTGTTTCTCTCTAGCCAAACATTCCAAATCACAATAGATGGAGATATGATCCAAAGGCATGCATAAAAAGATGAGGCAAACATAAAGGGCCAAGATCTAAAATGGGAAATGAGATCCTTACCAATAACAAAGAATATTTTTAACTTCTCAAACAACCACTGCCAACATTCATAAGCATAATCACAATGTAGGAACAGGTGTGAAGAAGATTCCAAATTTTTGTTACAAAGGACACAAGGGAAAACAACAGTAATACCAAGCCTGTCTAGTCTCATACCTGTAAGGACTTTGTCCTGAACTGCCAACCAAGCAAGGCTCTAGCTTTAGGAAGACAAGCCAAATGCCAAAACAACTTATAAGACCAAGATGATAAATCTTTAGCAACCATAAGAGAGTTGTAACCATCTTTAACAGTGTACTTACCAGAAATATTCTTTGTCCAAATAAGTTCATCCTCAGAATCAGAAAGAAATACAATTCTATCCCCCAAAATCTTCTCAAAGTCTAATTTCATGCTTTGATCAACATCTAAGAAATCAATTGACTTCCATCTAGCTAGCTTAAGGGGTCCACTAGTCACAATTTCAAAATAATCTGCGACAAAAACACCCCAAAGGGAGGAAAGAACAGTGATCAGAGGAGACCAATCCCTAATATTCACCAAAGGTGTGTGTCCATTCCATACTTCATCCTAGAATCTGACCTTTCTACCATTATGAACAATCCAAGAGAAATGAGGCAAAATCACTGATCTACATTTACAAAGGAAATTCCAAATAGCAGAACCTGAAGGCAAATTTGAGACTTTAAAAATGTACTCTCTCAATCCATTATTTAAATATTTGGCATACATAATATGTGCCCATAAGGAGCTAGGATTGTCATATAATTTCCAAACCAACTTAGCACCTAAGGCTAAATTCTGATTCTCCAGACTCCGAATTCCTATTCCCCCAAGTTCGTTAGGCAAACATACCTTATCCCATGCAACTAAAGGGAGTTTCTTCTTGCCATCTTTATTATTGTTCCAAAGAAAATCTCTAAGAGTATCCTGTAATTTAACAATAGTTGCTTTTGGAGACTTCAAAACAGACATGAGATATATGGGAACAACATTCAAAACAGATTTGATGAGAACAATTTTACCCGCCAAAGTTAACCATCTATGATTCCATGAGAGAATTCTTTTAGAAATGACCGAAATAATCTTATCCTGTTTAACAAAGAAAGGAATCCCAAGGTAAGTACATGGAATATTTCCAGTCTCAAATCCCCAAAAGGATTGCAACCTATGCTGAACTAGTTGTGATGTATTAAGGAAAAAAATCTTTGATTTATCACCATTCACTTTCTGACCAAAAAATGATGCATAATTTTGTATTATTCCTTTAATCACTTTTGCCTCAACTAACGAAGCATGTCCAAATAACAAAGTATCATCTGCAAAGAGACAATGAGAAATACTTTGGTGAATATTCTGAATCCTTATACCTTTCCAAAGCCCCCCACTTTAGCAGCCCTAATAGCCCAACTAAAGGTTTTAGCTAGGAGAATAAACAAAAAGGGAGAAAGGGGATCTCCCTATCTCAAACCCCTAGAGGAAGTGAAAAAACCACAAGGAGAACCATTAATTAAAACTGAGAATCTTGCAGAAGCAATACATGCACGAATCCATTTGACCCAGGCCTTGGAAAAAACTAACTTCTCAAGAACAGCACATAAAGCCCCCCACTCTACTCTATCATAAACCTTCATCATGTATATTTTAAGTATCATGGCCGGGGTTCTTTGGGTGGAAATAGAATGTAGCACCTCATGTGCTCAACTTCACCCTCTATCGTCTCCCTTCCGAGAACAAAACAACCTTGCTCCAATGAAATGATCCTAGGTAGAATTTTCGCCAACCTAAGGGAAATTGCCTTCGTAGATATCTTATACAAAGTGTTACATAAAGCAATGGGGCGGAAGTCAGCAAAAGTCTTAGTATCCTCTTTTTTAGGAATAATTGCAATCATTGTAGTATTAAGTTCTTTTAAAATAGACCTATTTCTCCTAGCTTCCTCGAGAGTCAATAAAACATCATTTCCCACAAAATCCAAACATTTCTGAAAAAATAAAGGAGTAAAACCATCTAGTCCCGGAGCTTTATCCGGATTCATGGAAAAGACAACACTCTTAACTTATTCTAAGGAAAAGGGAGACATCAACATCTTATTGTCTTCCAAAGATACTAAAGGAGGAATATTAGATATAATATCATTGCTGAGATTTCCATTTTCCGAAGATAATAATGACTTAAAAAACCTAACTGCCTCGGAAGTAATATCCTATGGCTCTGTCAATAAATTCCCATTCTGCCACTAAATACAAGATATCTTATTCTTACATCTTTTAATCTTAGTTGAAGAATGAAAATTTTTTGTGTTCCTGTCACCATCTGAAAGCCATAACTCTCTAGATTTCTGTCTCCAATGGATTTCCTCTCTAGCTAACACCTCCTCAAGCTGTAATTTTAGTGACTTAAATTCATCAAAAACTTGTGGCACCATACCATGTTGAAGCACATGAGTATTAAGACACTCAATCATATCTTGAATCCTTTGTTTCTCCTGAAAAATGTTCTTAAAATGCGAGATATTCAATTTCAAATAACTTAACTTCTTAGCAATCTGAAACATACGGGACCCAAAACAAAACGGAGCAGAATTCCACCATTTCATAAGCAGAGGCAAAAAGGAAGAATCCCTAAACCACATGGGCTCAAATTTAAATGGAGACTTAAAACAAGCCCTATCCTCAATAACTAAAAGGGAAATTGGAAAATGATCAGAACCCGAGACCGGTAGAATAGAGGAAAATAATTCAAAATCTGAATCAATCCAATTCTCAGATAACAAAAACCGATCTAATCTCTCAGCAATCTGAGAAAAATTCCTTCTCATTTTTGTCCATGTGAAAACCCCATTCCGAGACTTACAATAAAAAAGGCTCATATCAGAAATGAAATCCCCAAAGTCATCCATAATCCTTTTATTAGGGAAAACACCTCCTCTTTTCTCATCTAAATCAGTGATAGCATTAAAATCACCTCTGAAGATAATAAAGGAACCATGTTTTAAGGGAGAAGAAATCCTCTTTAATTCACCCCATAACTTACTCTTCCCTTGAATTCTTGACAGAGCATAAAAGTTAAAAAGCTAGAATTTAACCTTCGAAATCTTGCTTATAACTAAAGCCAACATCCAATTTATAGCAGATGCCACTAACTGTACCTCAATATTATAATTATTCCAAAGCAGTGCCAAACCTCCTGAAGCACTACAAGCCGGAGAAGAAAGAAAATTCCACCTTCTCCAAGGTGAATAAACCAAATCAGCAGACTCCTTTGACAACTTTGTTTCTTGCAACATAAAAATATCACACTTAATTAAGTCCATCTGGGACTTAATTAAGCGTCTCTTGTGAGGGGCATTTAAGCCCCTAACATTCCAAAAAATAATTCTCATTGTCCTCGAGGGGAGGCCAAAGCTCCCCTCTTCCCATTAATCGGAGAATTTTTGTTTTCCCCAAAGCAACCTTGCAAATTACATTTGATAGCCCCTGATCTTGTCACAGGAGGACTAGTCACAAATCTTTTACTCCTCTTTATTTTTACACTTACAGGAGTTAGGCATTTTTTCTTAGGCCTACCAAGATAGACCAAATGCCTCCCTTTCCCACCAGCAGGAGAAAGGGACAAAGTCTTTTGAATTCCAGCATCAATTTCCATTTGAGTCTTAAGATTATTTGGAGGCCTACCTCTCCTAGGAGAAACCACCGATGGTGAAAAAACAGGAGTTGTTTGGACAATTGGTAAACTCTTGCATGACTTTGGAGAAGTCGGGATAAATGGATTATCTTCAAAACCCAACTCTGTTGTAGCCAAAACCGCAAAAGGATTAGCAGATGCAAAAATTGGAAGGGTCGAGTTTATACCCCCCAAATCATTCTCAATTGAACAAACAACTCTATCAGTAATACCCTCATCCATTTGATGTGCATGATTGTTAAAAATATCATTTACTTGTTGAACCAGATTCTCATCTGGCATAATAACAGGGACAACCTCTAACGGATTACTATTCCCTAAGGAAGATTCATTAGCCATATTAATTTCAACATTCAGAGGGGAATTATTAGACACCAAATTCTTAATTTCCTAAAATAAAGAAGCATCATTAGGAAAACCTATGGCAAGTACCTGTTTAATAGTTTCCATATCAACCACTGCATTTTTATCTAAATTCACATTCTTTGAAGAATCCAAAACCTCCTTTTGAGTGCATGAAGACAAATTGTCGTCCTTACCCTTTGTGTGATTATTTGGCATCTTAGGGCAATCTATCATCAATGGATGATCTACTCCATTCATCGGGGGATTACCATCCACTATACCCCCATTATTAGAAAATGCCTTCAGTAAAGATGAAAGTGAGACCGAACCCGAAGTGTGATCATTTGGTTTCCCAGAACTACGACACAATGGATTATTTTCAAGATTAATGTGACCTGTTTCTACCAATTTATGTGAAGAGACATTTCCACATCCTTCAACTGAAGGTCCCACCAACAAACCATCTTTATTAAGGGATTTAGGGACAAAGCCAACAACCTGCTGGCTTTTCTTAAAATCCATAAGTAACAGAGCATCCAAAAGTAAAGGAGACTTAAGAAGCTATGTATCTAATTTCTCGATTGACTGGTGCCAAATACCATCATGAGACTTGATATTACAAGTACGGGGGCAAATATTGTTAGGGTTAATAAGAACACAAATTTTTAGCAGAACCTCCCCCTCCACAAAGTCCATTTTAGATGTTAAAAAAGTTCCAATAGTATTTCCAATTTTCTCAAGAACATCTATGATAAAGAAACCCCCGACAGAATAGGATTAGAAGGTATCTTACTTACCTTTTCCGGACTAGCTTCCTTGAGGTTCACATTTACCTTATTTCCCACCTGCTATGAAGAAACAAAAACCCTAGCCGTAGTCTCCTTATTTGCCAAGCCAACAACCCTAGCAAATGTTCGCTGATTGCCTAGATCCAAAGACCATTTCCTCGAAAAGCCCTTGAATTGCTTCTCAGAATTCCCTTGATTCGCACCATTATTAAAACACCCTTGAGTGAATCTCCTTTCATTGTTATTTTGCCTCCATGCCACACTGTGTCTGTTCCCAAAGAAGCCTTGAAAGTATTTTGAAGCTAGCTGAAAAACCTTGTTATTTCTGCTCTGGTTTACCTATATCGCCATGTCCTTCCATCTACCATTCATGTAGACCCACTGTGGAACATGAGGCGAGTCTTCCCAGCCCACATCCACCCATGAACCCAAATATCCTCTATCAGCCATGTCCGATCACTGTATTAAATTTATACTGAACCTGAGAGAGAATGATTGAATAAACAGAACAATGCAGTTTTTACTCCAACGGTATTGAGTCCCCAAAGATTGCCCCTAATCGAATCTGATATTCCTCTATTTATGAAAGTGATGATCTATGGCAGTTGATCCTTTTTTGGCTGATTGAATCTGATATTCCTCTGTTTATGAAAGTGATGATCTATGGTAGTTGATCCTTTTTTGGCTGGGAAAGAAAACCTAATTTCTAAGCGGAAGGGTTTTCACAGTTCTCTTAAAGCAAACATTTAATCTTGTTGGTTAGCCTCTACCGATGCCGTCAGGAAAGTCTTCTTCAATATGCTAGGGCTCTCAAAATATAGACCATTTAGGGCCGCAAATTCATCACAAAGATTAGCTCCAATTGAAGAAAAATCGACACACAAAATAGATTCTGCACCTTTGATTGGCCTGACGCGCCTTTTTTCGTGTGTTTGGCTTGCGCAGAGAAAATAAGTTATTCATTAAGCCCTCCTTCACAATTTGATCAATTTTGTCTCTTCCTCTCTTTTTGGTTCAAACGGTAACCTTGCAATTTCTTTTAATTATGCATGACATAAAAGTGTAAAAACATATCCAAAAGAACACGTTGGAGTGAGGGGTGTACCACCTACTACTTGCTTACAATAAAAACAGGCGAGAGAAAATTGAAAATCAAAATCATCTCTGTATGTTCGATACACAATCTCCATGAATCTCCATAAACGTATTTACCTAAGGTAAGGAATGAACAAATGAAAAATTCAGTGAATGAAATCCAGTCAGTCATTCTGCTTTATCATTCACAAAAAATAAAACGATGACAGTAAAAAAACACCCGATAAAAGTAAAAATGATGACGAGGAAAACGATGATGGTATTTAAACAATCGATAAAGGCACAAATGGTGATGAAGAAAATGATGAAACCCGTACAAAGGAAAAAAGAAAACTAAATATCTGCAAAAATCTAATGGCGACGGGTGTTTGGATCGTTTCACTGGAAATGAGAAAAATGTGCGGTAAACCAGCAAAATGCACAATCACGAGAAATGAAAAGTGCTAGGCATAAATGGTAGTAGAGCCGGTAAAATGATCTACGGCACTCAACGTTGCAATCGTCTTGCACGTCCCTCAGAAAATATGGACAATTGATTAGAGAAGTTAGCCCATCCATTTCATATAGGAGTCGCCTTTGGCGAAACGAAATAATAGATATTACCTATTTTATGTGTGGGGTCCTATATTTATTAATATGATTGTAATATTTATAGGTTTTTTCAAACATATTATTAAATCCAATTCCTTTAAATAATAAATAAAAATATGCAGGCTATCATACTTAGGTATCGTCCTTTGATTTTTTTGGAGGAAGAATATAGGCATCACCGTATTTGCATTATAATTTATTATATTGTAAAATTAATTGTTGCTGCTAAGTCCGTGCTTGGAATTATTCTCACCCACATTGGAAGCTTCGTATGTATCAGTACCGTATTAATGTGTGGACAGAGTAAATTTGTCAATGTTAATGCACGTGCAGAGGAATTACGCGGCTAGCATAATAGGACAGAGCGATGAAAGGAGAGATACGGAGAAATCGAGACATTAACCAAAAAAATCAACGACAACAGACATCTCAATGATCTTGCACGCCTCTGAGTGAATTTTAAGCATTGATTGGAAAGATCAGGTGGTGCATCTCATATAAAGAGACGCCTTCGGTGTAAATAAAATTCCGTACAAAATTATTAATGTCTAGCGTTATGGAATTTTTATTTAAACATGGGGAGAGGCGTTACATTGTTAGTGGAAGGTGAGGCAGACACGTGGGATCCCATCCACCCCACTCCCTGCGGCCTCTACTAGCACAGTGGCCCATAGGGGGTATGGGGTGGACGGGGGCCCATGGGCCCACCTCCCCATTCCCTCTCCCTCAACCTTCAACTACTGCGTTAAAAACGGTGATATAACTTCTTTTTTTTAAATGAGATTAAGATTTTCAATATTTTAAATTTGATCTATACCAAATTTAATTATAATTTACATTTTATGATTATTTTTTACATATATATATAGATAAAAATAATTGTGTTAATAGATTTAGATTTATTTTAATAATATATAATTGATTATTAAATTCTAGGTTATTAAGGGTTTAATTCATTCAAAAGAATGGAGTAATTTTAAAAGAATTTTTTTGGATTGTATAATAATAATAATAATAATAATAAAGATTTTTTTTGGATTGTATAATAATAATAATAAGATGGGTAGCAACCGCAGAGAAATTGTCTGGGACATTAACCCTAGAAAGGGTTGCATACCCACCAAACGGTTTACATTAAACCATAGATTAGAAAATAGAACTACATACTTTATGCCTTGATCCCGTGTCGAAATGGGTATGTAGACAGTCTAGCGACGGAGTTGTCCCTAGTACTCAAGCATTCGGGGATGGGGTCTGGGATTTGGTAAAGTAGATGGATTGCGAAGTCTCCTAATTGAAAGATAAGGGAAATAAAGGAGAAATTAATTCAACGCACACTTAGACGGAATCTCGTATGGATTCGCTTGACTTCCTGAGGCTTTAGGCCAAATTTCAAGGCGGAATTCAAGCTTGCATTATGTTAATTTTATTTACCTAAGGACGACGACCTCGGTGTACTCCTATTAGAGGAGTGTAGTTCTTAGTGAGTGACTCAAGGCTCAGATGGTCCCGATGAGTCTACGTCTCTGGCCAAAGCACCCCTATCCCGAGTTGGATAGATGCCTATCCCATATTGGATAGATGAAACCTCATGTCCCATATGGACAAATGCCTAACCCGTATGGTTAGATTCTCATCATGGATGGATGAATGTCTAATCCAATTGGATAGATTCCCAGAGGATGCAATTGAATCAAACACAAATAATTAAATAAAAAATAAAATAAAAAATAGTAAAAAATTCTTGGGTTATGTAGAGTGGGTTATTACACATCACACCCTCATAATGCCAAAATATTATCCTATCTAAGCCTTATCTATCTATCATTCAATCATCCAATCCAATTCAATCTTGTTGTGTATTGGAGAGCAATCCACAATCCCTCATCCAAGGAGAAAATCAAGTGGAGCAACAAGGGCGCCTCTAGTTCATCAAGCTCAATCAGAGGAAGAAGTGAAAAATAAGGCATAATGGTTGATTTGTGTATTTGTATGCATTTTTTCTATGTTTTATTTGATTATACACTAACCATTAGGCCCAAATTTTTCTCCTCTTCAAAATTGATGCAAGGTTACAAAGCAAAAGGCTCGGTTTGCAAAGTAATTTAAAAAAATAATACTACAAAATGAGTGTTTTAACAATGCACCGAACATGTCATGGTGTGTGATAAAAATGTACAAGCTAAAAAATCGTGGTGTCTGCACAAAGTGTAACAAAGAGCAGAGTGTATGCCCCCACATTAAAGCTATTGTGTACACCTTATCAGGAGAAATTGCTTCAAGCTAGCATACATGCATCCAAAAGACAATAATGTTGCCACAATTGCATTCCCCCAAGAAAGGAAAAATCAAGTGAAATTGAGCACAAAATGTACAAAGAGAGCACATAAGGGATCCACTAATTGGGGTTAGTTTACACATTAGATAAATCATGTATATAAAGTATGATTGTTTGAATTGACCTCATCCCCCAAAGGTAGTGAAACTATGAACACAATGGAAGAAGAGCATATAAGATAAACAACATAAGTCTTTTTGGGTCAACATGGTAGAGAATAGAAAGAGAGATCTCAACGCTTTGCATGATCCCCAAGTAGACATAGCAATGGCACATTTACAATAGTAGCACATTTACGACATAACATGAATATAACATAGAAGAACTGAGATAGAAATAGAAGAATGACACAATAGGTTTGTTCCCTTTTTTACCTTGTACCTATGGAGAAACAAGGGTCATTCAAAAAGAACCTAACATAACACAAAAAAATAACAAACATCACATCACTGGGGAAACACATCACATGCAATAAAAAATATAAGAGTCCACATTACAAGTGAGGCTAGTCTATAAAATCATCCACCTCCCAATATTGTTCAACACCATTTAGGGATGGTGGACAAGATTCAAGAGGAGCCACAACAAGTATGGTAGATGAAGCTACTACAAGTTCCAAACAAGGACCATACTCTAATGATGAGTCACTTAGTTTGTCAGTAGGAGCTAGGATTAATACTTTTGAAAATTTCAAAGATAGCTCATGATAAATCTCAATAATCTCATACATATCATTAGAATCATTAGTATCCACATTGTTAGCATCAATACCATCATCCAAATTAAACATGATAGGATCTTTAATGCACAAAATAAATAAATCATCATTTTGCATAGACAATTATAACTTTTGATATGGTTGATTAAGATAAAGTTCTTTCCTAGGGTCAGGCAAAGGTTGGACAAATTAGACTAAGTCAATATTAAACATTTTAGTCCAGAGGAAGTGGTTTGGGAAGAAAGCTCACAAGCCTTGGCACAACATCTTTGTCAACATTCTCTCACACTATAATTTCTCTTGCTATGACTCAAAACTTGGAAAGGTTGGGGATCAATAAACACGGGCTTCTTTTCTTCCTTTGTAGAAGGAGGAATTTAAGAAACATCACTAGGTTAAGAGATTCAAGATGCTGGGCATTTTTGTTTATAAGATGTAGGAGATGGGACCACAACATATATGGAGGAATAGAAGGTGTAGGAAGAAGTTTGGGTCTAGAATGTAAAGGAGGAATATCCATGGTTGAAGAATCCTTGGGTTTAGTTAAGGTTCATATCCTTTCATGTTTGAACTTTTGATAAGATAAGAAAAGGACATCTTTACAAGGTTGCAAAGGTTTAGGTTTTTAAGGCTAAAAGAAACCAAGGGTGAATTTTCCACGTCTTTCTAAGGGTTGGTAAAGACTATGATTTATTGTGAGACTACGTCCATTGTGAGGAAGCTTCAAACATTTATGAATGGTAGAAGGGATAGCTTTCATGAATTGAGCCAAGGGTGTCCCAACTTCAAACAAAATTGGTCAAAGGTAGGGATAATAGAAAAGGTAACATATAAGAAATTAGTACCAACCTCGACAGGAAGAGTGATGGAACCTATAGTGGGATAAATGAAACCATCATGCACCTTAATCATGACATCATATTTGTCACATGTTTCTTGATAAAGTTGTTGTGCAAAAAGATGTTATTCTGTAATAACATTCAACATACATACTAGATCAATGAGCACTCCTCATGAGAGTTATCTTTAATTTTTTAATAATGTATAATGGTCCATCAAGTGCATAAATAATCTCTCTTGAGTCAAAGGTGATGTGAGGGTCAGATTTAGGCTTAGATTGCTCAATAAGGTTCATAACATTATTGGCCTCTACATACATATCATCAATAGCCATGTAATCATATTTATTAAGCCCGACTTCATTCTTAGAATGAGAAGGAAAAGTATTGGTAAAGACTTATAAGTTTTGATTAGGAGGTGCTACATATTTGTTCCCTTTATCACTCACACTCTCCATAGTTATGGTGTTCAAATCAATAATATCTTGAATCACATTTTTTATTTTATAGTACTTCTCATTATCATGGACGACTTGACGATGGTATTGGAAAAAGTATTTAGGAAAAGGTTTGGAGGTATCTATGGGTTTGATGGAAGGAAGCTTCATCACATTACCATTAATTAATCTAAGAATGATACTATGTAATGATTTAGAAAGATGTAAAACTACAATGTACAAATATTGAAAATAAAGGGGCCACATATGATGTTGTAACTACCACTTGTGTAGCAATATGATTGGAAGAATTGTTATCGATCTTGATGAAATTATTGTTTTTTTTTCTCTTTTGAAAGGATTTCTTTGAGCTTCTTCATTCTTATCAATCAGTACCATTTATGAAGAGATTTCAAATTCACTCACTTGAAGTTCATAATTATGAAGCAATGCACATAAGTGTGTGAAAGAAGCATAATTAGAAAGAAAAATCTTATCTCCCATATCTTTTTGCAAATTATTAATGAAAATTATTTGAACATCACCATTAGGCACAAAGTATAAGAAATTTGTGAATGCAAATGTTTATATCTAGTAATAAAATTAGTCACTTTTTCTTCAATGCCCTGTTTGCAATGCATCGAATCAACTAAAGTAATTTGAGGACCAATATTGTTTTGAAAATGTTACACAAATTCATTAGACAACTTATGAAAAGAATAAATCGATTGAGGAGGCAAGGAACAAAACCATTGCAAAGTTTTATCTTTTAATTTACGGGTGAATAGTCTTGTCATGAGTTTATGATCATCAGAGAAGTCACTACACAATGTTTGAAATGTTTTCACATGAGTTTGGGGGTCATCTTTTCCATTGTATTACTCCAAATGGGAAGCTTTCATATGTTATGGAACAAGAGTATATACAATGTCAGCGAAAAGTGGGCTAGTAGTATTTATTGTAGGAACATTGAATTTGGATTAGGTTAAAAAAGCCAATTATTGTCATAAAGATGAAACACTTTGAACTAAATTGTTTATAGTGGCTTCAATGGATGAGTTACGATTGGAAAAATTTGATTGTGATGGAGGTCTAATATTATGATAGGTAGGTGGAGCATTGGAGTAGGAAGGTGGAACATTATGGTAAGTGGGCAAAGGAAATGGTTGGGAAACTATGATGGAGGTCTAATATTATGATAGGTAGGTGGAGCATTGGAGTAGGAAGGTGGAACATTATGGTAAGTGGGCAAAGGAAATGGTTGGGAAACAAATGGAAGTCTAATAGAAGGAGGTACATAGGAGTATTGATTGATAGGGTTTCTCCCATGACTCACATGTGTAGCATTAATATTTTGTGTAGAGGTAGCCATGATGGAAGATGTATATGTAGGAAGATTAGGCAAAGATGCGGGAATGAAATGTTCATCTTGATTTGTATGATTTGAAAAACCAAGGGTTTTGACACAATTTTTTATTGGTATGACATTATTGTCTATAATATGATCATTACTACGCATAACATTTGGACCTTGTTCATCACTTTGAATCATTCTTCTCAAACCCTCAATCAAGGGCACTACCTTACTATTCAAGTGTTCTTGATCCATCCATTGTTGAATCCCATCAAATCCATCGTCAAACTTACCCAGTTAGTTAATAGTTATTTGAGTTGAAGATTCATCCTTGTCATGAGAATCATGATGGGAAAGACTCTCCCCAATGTTAGGCATGTCTTGTATAGAAATAGATGATTCACCCATGTTCCCATAGAATAGGCTAGTCAACCCATGCTCAATACTCTTTTGGGAAACCATTATTCTATAACTTCTTCTCACGAGAATCTTGGATGTGGGATAAAGGGTAATAAAACTCATACACAAAGAGGGAAAATATGATGAATTATAGTCATTATAGTCATAATGCCTCTCATGCAAGCAAAAGAAGTGATAAAACAATGCAATGCACTATAGAATGGTTGATTAACCAATCAATTAAGTAATATGTACTATAGAAATGATATATTTGAAAAATAAATGCTTCTAAATCTAAAAATAATATAAAATAACAATCATATCTAAGAATAAGTGCATATATAATATATTTAAAAAATGATTACAAATATGAATTAATAAAATGCATACAAATTAGATCTAAAAATTAAAAAAATAGAATGTGTACAAGCACTATGTCAAGTTCACCAAAAATGTAAAGGTTGGAAATAGGGTTCACAAGTTTATGCATGCAAACCGGGAATTAAACTCATCTCCAAGAATTACATTTAGAAGAAAAATGGATTCAGTTGGATCAATCCAAAATCAAATTAAAAAGGATTGAGCACAAGGTGAATTTAGCACTCCTTGGGATTGAGTTGAAAATGAACTATGAAAATGATGTAAATTTAGTGTGAGATATAGGGTTAAAGATGTAAAATTGACAATAATGAGAATGCACAGATAGTTTTAGATTAGATACATCCAGACATAAAGTATAGATCTGTAAATGAGAAGCAAAGAGGAACTTGTGTCTAAAATCTAGGCTCAGAAATGTGGGACAATGGTGCTTGGGAAACACTATCCAAGAGTGTCAGAAGAGGACAATAAATTAATTTTTATAGAGTGTTTCTCCAAATTTTCATTGAAAAAGTCAAATATTGGTGTGCAAGAGACCTTGTCCTCGCTTTCTTGCCTCTACAAAAGTTGGTTCTGTGTGCCTTTGTCTTCTCTCTCTAAATCTATATTTGTTGTACATGATCTTGTCTCCTGCACATAGTAGAACTTGATAATGTAGGAATGCATAGATGTCTTCAATGCCATCTTGAATGATTGAAATATGAATACTTGATCTCTCCTTCATTGCCTTGATAATGCTTTATTGCTTGCTCACTTGAATTTGCTTGATAGGAATTGAATTTGAAATTGAGAGATATCATTGAGAGGTGTTTCAAATGAGGGGGTAAGGCTTTCTTTTGAAATCACAAAGCAGACAAACATGGAAAAGGAATTTCCACCCACATTTTTTTACAGCTAAAGGGTCCAAAATTGGGCCCTTTTAGCCTAGACAAGGACATTTGAGTGCCACTATCCAAAGGACAAGGAAATTTGGGCACACTTGTCAAGTCCATTAGTGTTGAACAAAAACCCAAAAATAAAGGTGAAAGATGAGGATTTTAAGTTTGAAGCTTGTGTGAGTAGAATCAGGCACAATCAGAGCACAAAAGCTCAAAATGTTAAAGTAAGGCCCAAGTGAGTATAAAATTGTATATGGATACAATTTACGATTCTACAAGAGTACCTTTCATTCAAATTAGATTTCTTGTTATGTACAATAAATCTTTCTACAACGTACGAGTCATACATTTCAAGTTCTCAATCACTTTTATTACATTTTGCAAGAGAAATAGGTGTTACTAGAGTTTGTGGGGAATTGACACATAATTTGTGCAGTACACAAGGCTTAAATGTCGTTGCTAAAAATAATGTTTTGTGTGACTTATATTTTTTGTTAAGGTGTAGTAGCAAGTAAAAAGCCCACTATTGTCCTGGATGGTTTTGAATACATTGTTAAATTATCTAGTACCATAGGAAATTTCTGCTCCATTGGGGGGTTAACATGTTATTGAACCAAGATAGATAGTCAATACTTGGCTAAGTTTAATCCTTCTAAAAACACTCCACTGGTGGCTTATTTCTCTACTAGCAAGCAATGACAATTGGAATGATAACTATGGAGCAACTAAAAAAATGCTTTAGTACAGTAGTGCTCAAAAGCTCCACTTTAGTGGGCCACAATGATAGTACTGGGTATTAAATAATTTAGTATAATTAAAACATATTGTGAAAATAATTTATTATAGTAGTTCCTAAAACACATGCTAAAATCTAGAAATTGTTATTTTCTACACATTAAATTCTCTACAATCAACAAGCATTATTCTTGATTACCTAACTAATATTTTTTAGAATAAATTTTAACTCTTAAATTTTAAATTCTATGTTTGGACAAGGATAAGAATGATTTACCAATTAACATTGGACCCCCCATTTGTCTCAAGGCTAATGGGGTGTGTTTTGAGACATCATAAAAATATCAAAATCAAATGGTAATGTGGCACCCACTTGAGATAGCAATGTAAACTAATGATTAGGATTTGAAGTGAGGACCATTTCTATCACTTGCATATCTTTAATATCTTTTTCAAATTCCCTTATGTCATCAAATATTTGTTCTTGTGGTGTATCTCCTTTAGGAGGAAGAACCCATGAAGTTGGTTGTTGAGTTTGTGAAATTTGAGTGTTTTGAGAATCCTCTTGATGACATGATTGTGAAGATGCTCCATTCCTGAATTATTCTTTGCTTTCTTCCATGTTTTTCTTATGTTGTGATATTATGGTTGTCATTCAAAAATGTGATATCTTGAATGGGATTGGATACTTTGGTTTAGATAAAATATTCTTGGCACTTCAAAGCTAAAATTAGTCAAAGTTAAAGTAGATCTCCAAAATTATAAAGATAAATATAAAAGTGTACTTGAATTAGAATTGTGAGTCTAAGAAAACATATAAAATATAAAATACACCAACTTAAGAGTAGACAAAATACTCAAAAGAGAATATATTCACCAAAGGATAAAAGATGACCAAGCTCTTCAACTTGGAATAGACTTGTGAGACCAAGCAAAAAGCCAAACTAAAAAATGAAAGATAAGAGAGATCTAATCTAGAAATTTAAAAATATAAGAAATGACATGTCAATATTATTAGATCCTTATCTTGTTTTTCAAAATATTATCATGATGTTTTTGTTTCAATTTCAAGGTTGTTTCAAGTACTATTTTAAGTTTGACTTTCTGCAAGTTTGTTATTGTGGTAGTGTAAAGATCATTTTTTGTGTTTTGATTTGAATTTTTTTTAGAGACTAACATTGATCCATAAGTGTAGTTTGATTAACCAAAATAATTGGTTTATTGACCAAAAGTGCCCCTGTATAGACCAAATGCATAGTTTGATAGCTAAATGTTGTTTTCAACAAGGTTTCCATTTTTTTCAATTTTGGCAAGAGACTTGACTCAAAAAATGAAAAATTTGAATAGGTTTCAATGCGTGAACAAAAAATGTAAAATGCATAAACACTTCCAGATACATAAATGTAAAGAAAATTATTTATTTGAAATTGATTGATTTTAGTTTTTACCGATTTTTCTCTTTGAATTTTTACTAAATATATAAACATAAACAAAATAGTGAAGGAGAAACACACTTTCCCTATGGATCAATTTGGAGATTTGTCCTCTTTTTGGTTTAAAGCTAGGAAGGAGATTTAAAAACTCAATAACACAAGACACATTAACAAGCCTACTCAAGTGGGTGTATCAATCCTTACAATCACAAAGTGCCACAAGAAAATATGACCAAAAAAGTTCAATTAGGTTTCACAAGCTCAAATAGGGGTGTCCTTTATATACCACAGGGTTACGTTGAAACCTAAATTCATAGATGAAAGAGATGTTGGCATTGACAAAACCGGTCAATCCAGAGAACCGATATATGAGCTAAATTTTGTCATTGATGTCTAACACTGACCGACGAAGTGGTATCGATAGAGTGGTGTATTTCAGTAAGCAAAGGTGATGACTTGCAAACACATGGAAAAACATTAGAAATAGATGACAAAAATTTCAATCAGCTCAAGGGAAGATAGACTAAGCCAACCGGTCTGACATTCAAGAAGATCGGTCATTCTGATGATGATAAAGTCACAAAAGATGACTCAGGCAAGAAGACTTGAGGTTGTATGCAAATCAGAACCTCATTGGCAAATAGGGAAATAGACTTGTTGCTAGCACAACAAACCGACAATCAAAGGATAAATCGGTAATATAGAAGTGTAGTGGTATATTGGTAAACCGGTATGACATAAGGAAGATAGGTGATCACCATAAATCTTAGAGCAGTGATCGGTTATTCAGTTGCGGTGGCAAAAGGTGAGTTGGTGAGATTGTGTCTACGCCAAATCTCAAGTTGGTAAGGTCAACTTTAGTTATCATGCAGTCAAGCCATGATTACCTGTGGACTTTCTAGTTCACACTTAAATGACTGAACTCGACCCAAAAGTTACTATTTTTCAGAGATGTGGTGGCAGAATTTGTTGAACACTTGGTAGAATTGTTGCAGGGCGCACAGAGAAAGAGTGGGAGATTTTGAATTTGAAATCTTCTGAAATCTATGATTGCTTTGATTGAGAGAACACCTGAAGGTGACGACAGAAAATGTATATCACCTTCAAAAAATGTATAAAGTATTCTTGGGTTCATTCAGAAAATCTCGATCGTAAAATTTGCAAAAAGCAGATCTTGTAGAAGGTGATTCAAAGTGAAGAGCAAAGTGAGAGGAAGTGCTAAAAGGATTTCACAGAGTAAAGGGTGTTTGAGGTAGACTGACTGAGTGCAGAGCCGAAGGGCAGAGGACCAACATAGTGCAAAATCGAGGGACAGAGGACTGACAGAGTGCAGAGCCAAGAGACAGAGGACCAATAGAGTGCAGAGTTGAGGGTCAGAGGATCGACTGAGTGCAGAGCCAAAGGTGTAAGAAGAAAACCTATGTTGTGTAGAGCAGACACAACCAGTGTGGATAGAGTGTGATTCTCATTGTGATCTGATCAAGCTATCAATAGCTAATTCAACATATCATCCATTTGTTGCTTTCTAACCTTTGCAACTTAAATCCTTTAACTGGGTGGACTTTAACAAGTCCCTTTTGTAAAATCCCTTAACTGGGTGACATCTTAATTGATGTTCTTAAGTCCTTTAATCAGGCTACCTTTAACAGGGTAAAGGCACTAACCGACCTTAAACAAAATCCCTTAACCGGGTGACACCTAATAGTGTCTTTGTAATCTCCTAACAGGGATGGCTCCTCACCGAGCGTACTCCAGAAGAGTACAAATTTTGTGAGTTCCTACTCACACCATGATTTTCTCCCATTTGGGTTTCCATGAGATAAATCTTGGTGTCACTCTTATCTTTTCATGCATGCATATTCTACTGCAGCGATTAAGTATATTGATGAATATTAAATAAGTGCAGATTATAGTTAAAAGTTTTAATTGTGAAAAATTGATCAAGTGTTGATTCACCCCTCCCCTCTCAGCACCGGTTGGGACTAAAAATTGGTATCAGAGCATCAGGTCCTTAGATTCAGAAGAAGCTTAATCAGATTAAGGAAAGATCCAAGATGATGCGAAAGGAGGGTCCTAAGTTCTCTAAGGAGAATTACACCTTGTGGTGTGGAAGAATGAAGCTTTATCTAAGATCCCTAGGAGAACACTACTGGAATCATGTTGTCACATAGTACAATGAACCTTCAGGAGTTCTTACTCCAGATCAGGTCAAGGAAAGGCAAGATAATACTACTGTTATGAATTTGATTGTTAGCACTCTTTCATATAATGAATATGTTGAGGTTCAAGACTTTAAAACAACTTTTTATATGTGGAATAAGCTGAAGACGGTCTATGGAGGAGATCCTCATGTTCAAAAGGCTAAAGTAGACAACTTGAGAGGAAAATATGATGAGATGAGGATGCAGAAAGGAGAAAACATAGAGCAGTATAGAAAAAGAATAAAGGATGTAGTAAACTTCATTAATAGTGTTGGAGGAAAGCTTGAAGGGGATGATGTGGTTAGAAAAATCTTGAGAACCTTGATACCACAATATTCCATAAGGGTCTCTGCTATCCAGGAACTTGGATCCTTGGGAACAGTTAATATATCTCTTGACTCACTGATTAGTAAGTTGACTACTTTTGAACTGAGCAATTATGACAACAGCGTACCAAAGATTGATGTTGCTTTCAAAGCCTCCATGATGCATGCACCAATAAGGAGAAGAAAAGAAACTAGAAGTAGTTCTACTACAAGAACCGGTCATTCCCATGAAAGTGACAATCTGTTATCTGAAGAACATGAGCAAGATGAAATTGAACCTCTATTGGCAAGAAGATTGCCAAGAGGAAAAGGAAAGTATAAAGGTAAATTACCCTTAAAGTGCTTCTCCTGTAATAAGATAGGTCATATTGCTTCAAGATGTCCTGGCAATGATAGAGACAAGAATGATAATTTCAGAAGCTATAGGGACAAGAGCAAGGAGTGTTATCTTGCAGAAGAAGGAGTCACTGATGAAGAATCAGAAGGATCTGATGGAGATGGAATTGCATTTGTGGTAGTTAAGGAGGATAGCACAGAGGAAGGTGATATGACACTGATTTCTAGTGCAAATTGGTGTGGAGAATGGGTGATTGATAGTGGTTGCACTCACAACATGACCAGTGATAGGAACAAATTCCTTAGCATGGAGGATTGCAATGGAGGAACTGTAAGATTTGGAAATGATGCTTTTTTGTGCAGTAAAAGGTGAGGGATCTATAACCCTGAATGATAAAACAAATTGTGATGATGTCTATTGGGTAGAAGGGCTGAAATATAGTTCATTAATCATTGCACAACTTAACAATAATGGTTACCGGTTAGAATTCAATGAAGGAATATGCAAAATAATTGACAAATCAGGAAGTCTGATTGCTACCGATAAATAGTCAAGAGGCAATTTGTTTCACCTAGACACCACCATAAATAGTTGTCTAATGGATAAGGTAGAAGACAATTGGTTGTGGCACAAAAGACTGTGTCATGTTAACTTTGATAGCATAGCAAAAGTCAGTAAGACAAAGTCTTTCAGAGGTATGCCTAATATAGTGAAACCTGAAAATGCTATGTGCAAATAATGTCAACTAGGAAAGTTGATCGGGTCTAGTTTCAGCAGTAAATCCTTTTCATCTGAAAATGTGTTGGACTTAGTTCATACAGACCTATGCGGTCCTATGAGAACCAAGAGTTTCTATGGAGACCGGTATTTTATGTTGTTTGTGGATGACTTCTCAAGAATGATGTGGGTTGTATTCTTGAAGGAAAAAAGCCTTTCACATGTTTAAAGTTTTTAAGGCTCGAGTAGAGAGAGGAACCTGTAAGAATTTGAAGTGTCTAAGATCAGATAGAGGAGGAGAGTTCACCTCTCAACAGTTCGTGAATTACTATGAGGAATAGATGATTCTGAGACAAATGACTTCATCCATAGCACCTCAGCAGAATGGGGTTGTTGAAAGAAGAAACAAAACTCTTATTGATTGTGCAAGGACTCTGATGATATAGAAGGACATTCCACATATTTCTGGAGAGAAGCAATAAGCATTGTTGTATACACCTTGAACCGGATATAGGTAAAGAAAGGGACAAATAAAACTCCCTATGAATTATAGTGTGGATACTCACCTAATGTTTGTTATTTCAAAGTATGTGAAAGCAGGTGCTATATCAAGAGGGATGAGTACACTGGAAAATTTGATCCCAAGAGTGATGAAGGAACCTTCTTAGGTTACTCCACAAAGAGTAAGACATACCGGTGTTTGAACAAAAGGACCGACAATATTGTGGAAAGTGCAAATGTCAGGGTAGATGAGTACTCTGAGAAAAATGAATAGGATAGCAAAAGTGAACCAGAGGACTATAAAGGGTTCAAGTACAATGTACCAATGGAACCTACTGAAGAAGATCTTGTTGAAGTGGCAAATGAAGTAGCTTGTGAAGTAGAACCTGCACAACTGGTAGAAGAAGCTCTAAGAAGTGACCCATTATTGGTTAGAAGTATGTCAGAAACAATCACTCTGCAGAAAATATCATCAGTGACAAAGATGCATGAGTTCTAACCAGAAGAAGAGCAAGAGAGAATGGTTGTATGCTCTCCATAATTGAGCCCAAAACAACAAAGGAGGCTCTAAAAGATGATGACTGGGTCAAAGCCATGGAAGAAGAACTGGAGCAAATTGAGAAAAATGAAACATGGACCCTAGTGCCCAGATCAGAAAACAAAAAATATGATAGGCACTAAATGGGTGTTCAGAAACAAAATGGATGAAATCGGTAAAGTGATAAGAAACAAAGAAAGATTAGTTTGCAAGGGATATGCTCAGGAAGAAGGTTTGGACTATGGAGAAACCTTTGCACCGGTGGTCAAGCTGGAAGGGGTTAGAATTTTGTTGGCCTATGCTGCTTACAAAAATTTCAAAGTTTATGAAATGGATGTCAAATCAGCATTCTTAAATGGTGTGTTAGAGGAAGAAGTATACATAGAGAAACCAAAAGGGTTTTCATCTGAAGATGGAAGAAATATGGTATGCAGGCTGTAGAAGGCTCTATATGGGCTAAAACAAGCACCAAGAGCTTGGTATGAGAGGTTGCACTCATATCTATTAAGCATATGGTTCAAAAGAACCAGTGATAATAGTAACCTATATCTGAAGAGTGGAGCTAAAGGAAAACATCTAATTGTTGAGATCTTTGTGGATGACATAATCTTTGGAGGAGATGATGAGATGAGAAGAAGCTTTACAAAACAAATGAAGCAAGAATTTGAGATGTCTATGATTGGCGAGATAAAGTTTTTTATTGGCCTGCAAGTCTCACAGCTTAATAATGGCATCTTCATCAGTCAGACTAAGTACATAAGGGAAATTCTGAAAAAAATTTGGAATGGAATATTGCAAACCTGTTGGAACTCCAATGGTTATAGGTTGCAATCTCTCTAAATATGATGAGGCTAAAGAAGTGAATGAGACACTTTACCGGTCCATGATCGGTAAGTTGCAGTATGTATTACATAGTAGACCGGACATAGCACAAGTTGTTGGATTGGTTGCCAAATTTTTTGCAAATCCAAAAGAGACTCACATGGTGGCAGTCAAGAGAATATTTAGATACCTCAAGGGGACTAATGAGTATGGTCTCTGGTATCCACATAAGGGAGACTTCAGCTTAAGTGTCTTCACTGATTTAGATTGGGCAGGGAACATTGATGACAGAAAGAGCACTAGTGGAGGTGCATTCTTTCTTAGAGATAGGATTGTATCTTGGACAAACAAGAAATAAAACTGCATATCCCAATCCACAACTGGGGCTGAGTATGTAGTTGTTGCAATCAACTGCACACAGATAGTTTGGATTAAGAAATTGTTGGAAGGTATCCAAGAAAAGTTGATTGGACCGATAGTGATTCATTGTGACAACACCATTGCCATTGACATATCCAAGAATCTGGTGATGCATTCTAAAACGAAGCATATAGCTATCAAATATCACTATCTAAGGGAGCAAGTTCAAGAAAAGGAAGTGATGTTGGAGTATATACCAACAAAAGAGCAGGTGGTTGATATCTTCACCAAGCCACTACAAAAGGACACCTTTGAATATCTCAGAGGTAAGTTGGGGGTTATGCCCCTACCTGCAGTAAAGTAGGCAAAAAGGGCTCCATATCAATTTGGTATGATTTCAAAAAAAAATTCTAAGACTAGATTGATAAGTGTGGACTACTCCGGTTAGGGGGAGCAGTCTTGTAACTGTACTGAAATGAATATTTGGCATTATTGTCAAAGGGGGAGATATGATTATAGTATTTGAGCATTGGTAAGTAGTGATTGAGCTGAGGTTGGTGTATCTAAGTATTACCAGTGTTAGGGGGAGATATTCATTACTCAGGGAAAAAGTAATGGCCGGTACAAAAATGAAGGAAGAACATGCAACTGATAAGACAAATTCTGAAGTGTTGCCATCAATGCCAAAGGGGGAGATTGTTGGCATTGACAAAACCGGTCAATCTAAAGAATCGGTATATAAGCTAAAGTTTGTCATTGATGTCTAACACTAACTAGTGAAGTGGTATCAATAGAGTGGTGTATTTCAGTAAGCAAAGGTGATGACTTGTAAACACATGGAAACAACATTAGAAACAAATGACCAAAAGTTCAATGAGCTCAAGGGAAGATAGACTAAGCCAACCGGTCTGGCATTCAAGAAGATCAGTTGTTCTGATGATGATGAAGTCATAAAAGATGACTCAGGCAAGAAGACTTGAGGTTGTATGCAAACTAGAACCTCACTGGCAAACAGGGAAAGAGACTTGATGCTATCACAACAAACCTGCAATCAAAGGATAAACCGGTAATATAGAAGTGCAGTGGTATACTGGTACACCGATATGACAGAAGGAAGATAGGTGACCACCATAAATCTCAAATTTGTGATCAGTTATTCAGTTGCGGTGGCAAAAGGTGAGTTGGTGATCTTGTATCTACGCCAAATCTCAAGTTGGTAAGGTCAACTTCAGTTATCATGCAGTCAAGCCATGATTACCTGCGGACTTTCTGGTTCACACTTAAATGACTGAACTTGACCCAAAAGTTACTATTTTTGGGAGATGGGGTAGCAGAATTAGTTCAACACTTGGCAGAATTGTTGCAGGGTGCACAAAGAAAGAGTGGGAGATTTTGAAATTGAAATCTTCTTAAATCTGTGATTTCTTTGATTGAGGGAACACATGAAGGTGACGACAGAAAATATAGAAAGTATTCTTGAGTTCATTTAGAAAATATCGATCGTAAAAATTTGCAAAAAGCAAATGTTGTATAAGGAGATCCAAAGTGAAGAGCAGAGTGAGAGGAAGTGCTAAAAGGATTTAGTAGAGCAAAGGGTGTTTGAGGTAAACCGGATGAGTGTAGAGCCGAGAGATAGATGACCGACAGAGTGCAGAGCCGAAGGTCAGAGGACCAGCAAAGTGCAGAGCCGAGGAATAGAGGACTGGCAGAGTGCAGAGCCAAGAAATAGAGGATCGATAGAGTGCAGAGCCAAAGGTCAGAGGATCGACTGAGTGTAGAGCTGAAGGTGTAAAAAGAAAATCAGTGTTGTGCAAAGCAGACACAACTGATGTGGATAGAGTGTGATTCTCAATGTGATTTGATCAAGCTATCAATAGCTAATTCAGTAGATCATCCATTTGTTGCTTTCTAACCATTGCAACTTAAATCCCTTAACCGGGTGGAATTTAACATGTCCCTTTTGTAAAATCCCTTAACCAAGTGACATCTTAATTGATGTTCTTAAGTATTTTAATCAGACTACCTTTAACAGGGTAAAGGCACTAACCAGCCTTAAACAAAATCCCTTAACCGGGTCACACCTAACAATGTCTTTGTAAGCTCCTAATAGGAATGGCTCCTCATCGGGCGTACTCCAGAAGAGTACAAATTTTGTGAGTTCCTACTCACACCATGGTTTTCTCCCATTTGGGTTTCCATGAGATAAATCTTGGTGTCATTGTTATCTTTCCATGCATGCATATTCTATTGCAGTGATTAAGTATATTGATGAATATTAAATAAGTACAGATTAGAGTTAAAAGTTTTAATTGTGAAAAATTGATCAAGTGTTGATTCACCCCTCCCCTCTCAGCACCGGTTGGGACTAACAAGAGAACACTAACAAACAACTGGGAGAAAGGATAACTCACTCTCCACCTTCACTTCTCTAAGGTATAAAGTTATTAGAGGCTTAACACATATTGATAGTATTCCACTTTCAAGAATTGAATCTTTCAATTCACCCATTTCTCTTTATATGCCATTGAGACACTGGATTTGAAGTCATCCTCTAGAGTGATCTCTTCTCTGGGCAGGCTCCCTTAAAAAAAGATCATTTATTTTTTATCTTCAGGTTGGCCTCTAGGACATAAGAGGAAAATGTACATAAGTAGATCTTGGTGATTAAAATATACTTGTTTATTTTAAGCCCAATTTCAATGTGAGAAGAAGACACACAAAACATGATAATCTAAGGAAATAAATGATTCTATAATAAATAGAAAAGACTATGATCACTTTGAAATGTAGAGAAAGGGTTTAGAATAAGTGCACCTAGACTTAATTCTTTCCATTTGTGTTTGAAAACCCTTGATCCACTATGAAGAGATCCAAGCTAACTGTGTTAACTATAGGTCTTTTAAAAATTTGTGCACACACAAGAGATAAAAAACAAAGAAAAACATCCTAGAAAATGATGCTAAAAATGAGGTTGAAGGGTTAGTATTAGATCATATTTCCTCAAATACAAAAAAAATGTAGGGGTTTAGACAAGTTGTAAATAACTACACCAATTTAAACTAACCCCAGTTCACAAACCAAATGTGTTATATAACAGATCATAAGTGTTGAAAATTTGACCAAAAGCACTAGAGAATTGATGAAAAGCACCCCTCTTTTAACTATAAGTGCACCAAGATGACCAAAAGAATTGAAATATTTCCCAAACGTACCTCAAAATTGACCAAAAATGTTGAAAGATAGCCAAATGCACCTCTCTACTAACTAGAAGGATTGAAATACTTCTTAGATGTACCTCTAGATCAACCAAATGTTTCTTATAGTATTAGGATCTCAACATGGTTTCCATATGCACAATAAAATAAGCTAGATGTATTGAAGAATAACCAAATGCATCAAAATACAAACCAAAAGTGCATATTTGACCTACAAATGAAAAATTTAAATCTATAACCCAAAAGAGATCTTGTGTTATACAAAAAATGCCCCAAGTCAACCTAGATGCAAGATTATTTGGCTCAAATACTCAAATAAAAAATAAATCAAAACCAATTCAAATTAAATATGCATTTATATTGCACTTTTATGCCTAAAATATTGATTACATACCATACAAGTTAGAAGCAATTAAAAAATGTGTAATTTTTTCTTGCAAATACATAAAATATATAAATTTAGGGCATCAAAATATAATTGGTGCTTTATAATTAGACTTGAAGAAAGTGAGAATAAGAGATTTTGACAAAAGACCTAAAAACTGTCATAGCATAGCATACCAACTCTTGGTCCTAATTCACCTAGCATCAACCTAATCTATATATCTTCCATTCAAGTAAAGAGAACTTTCAAGAATAAACATCACATCATCTGATAGTCAAAATCTATAAAAATGACTTCTAACATCAACAGATCCTTCTAAACAAAATCTCCTAAAAATTGTTAGTTCACAACTAATTCACTTAAAACAAATTTTAATTGAAATTTCAATTATGATATTAATATTATAAACTTTACTATTCATTTTATACATTTTCTTATATATTGTTTAAGTTATATTACCAAAAAAAAATTTTAAAGTTCACTTATCCAAATTTTATAAATTATATGATCCAACAAAGATCTCACACTATTTTAGACTTGATCATAATAAGTATGTAGGTAAATGCCTCAAGGATTTTACATATGTAGGTAAATGCCTCAAGGATTTTACAAATTAATGTCTTGTTTAATATTTTTGAAATGTCATTTATCTATTTTCTTATTGGTTCCTGATAGGAACTATCAATTAATGGTGTGATGTTGCTTGAATGACAGTGAATATTGTTATAGCCATCATATAACTTCTTTGTATTGTGATGTGATCATATAAATTCATATGAAAAATTATTATGTCTTCAATGAAATTCTCTTCTATCTAATTGCATTTGTTTACTTTTACTTTTTGTTTTAGAAATAAGACTTACACTAAAATATAATTATGTACTAAATACACTAAATTATATGTTTGTGAAAATCGATTTACAATTATTGAAATAGTGAGCTGTTAGCTAATATCATTTATTGCTTTGGTGAAAAAATGACTAGCAAGAATTTAAGTCATCCATGAATAATGATTGAAAAATACTATAATAATGTAGTATCTATTCAATTTAATAATCATTAATCTTCACTCCAGCTACAGTTTCAACTACCAAATCACCAACATGAACCAAATACAATGTGGCCAAGCACATTGTTTATCCAAAAATCATGCTACATAACTTTAATTTGGAGCTATTTAAATTTAGACAAAAACAATTACTATTTCACAATCATTATCTCTACTAATTACACAAATTAATCAATAATAAAAACCAAATACAATACAACTCTTATAATATTAAAAACCAAAAAAAACATTTTTTATTTATTTTCTATTTTCAATGTGTCAGGTAATGACCAGTGATAATAGCACGACATGCCCTTCGATACCACGTGAAACGCTTTTGACCCAGAGCTATGAATCAATGAGGTCACAAATGGGGGGCCTCATCCCCAATTAACAAAGCTGAGGCTCAAACCTGTGACCTTTGACAAAGTTGAGGCTCAAACCTGCAACCTCATTCCTGATTAACAAAGTTGAGGCTCAAACCAACGAGCACATTGGATCTACAAAGGCACAATCCTGCGATCAAAATGACGTAGCGAAAATTTGAAACTTGATGGTCACAACAACAACACCACCACTTAACTAACACGCTACGAAAAAAAACCCAAAACCAAAAAAAACATTTAAATTCAAAACAAACAAACAAAAAATTGGTAGGTATGTAATTATCACCATTGCAAACTTAAAGACATACCAAACAAATCCCAAAGGAAAAGACAAGGATCTAATCCCACAAAATTTCAAAAAAATAAAAGTGATATTTAGTGTTATTGGTGGCATTATTATGACAATGGAAAGCTTCAGTGGTCGGCAAATATGACAAATCTGACCACACTAGTACCCAACGACTAGTTGTTGGCAAAACAAATAGTCAAAACTTACTTTATTCACAAACTCTTCTGCACCTTCAAGGGTTTGTGACTTTCTTTCTATCTACAACTCAAAACTAGAGCTTTTCTTTTACATCTAGAATTGGCTTAGAATGTCCTCCTCTTCTTCTTCCTCTTCTTCCCAAAACAGGCTGTTCCTGCACCCTTCTTCCATTTCCCATCTAAGGCAAGCATTCACCATATTAGACAGAGATAAAGATGGAAAGATTGCTTCTTCTGATCTCCATGAATTTTTCAACAACTTACCCATAAATCATGTGAGTGAGGAGGACGTAGAATCAATGATGAGAGCTGCAGATCTTGATCACAAGGGTTATGTTCAGTTTCAAGAGTTTGAAAGGATCATTACGTCTTTCATGGAGGAGGAGGCAAAAAATAGTAGAAAAGGTGATAGAGGTGGGTTTGTTAAATTCCCAGAGAAGTCGCCATTGGAGGAGATCTTTGAAGTAATAGACAGAGATGGAGATGGGATTATAAGCTTGGGAGATCTGAGAGAATTTATGGGTGTTGTAATGCAGGAGGCTGATCTGAACCCGACGCAACTCATAGAAATGATGAAAGCAGCTGGTGGATCTCATAATTCAGGTATTACCAAGCAGGATTTTGTGGCCATGATGACTGCTAAAGTTCTTAAGGTGTAAAATCTGTGGTTAATTATAATTGTAGAATACATTTTTATAAACAGTAATTTATTCAACAAGGTAGTTCTACTCTTTCTCTCTGTCTATAAGAGAAAAGTTTTGAGATATAATTTTATAAAATTGAATAATATTGACTGAATATCTTGTGTTAGAGCACAGAAATTGAGTATACATTTTAAATTGGGTGCTTAAGTTAAACAAATTTAAATTCAGATGGTAGAATATCTACGTTACTTTATTTAGAGATAATTGTTTTACATGAATCCAATAGCAGGAGGAAGTAATTTTTATCTCTTTTATATTTGTAATAGTGAAAATTGTATATTCTTATTCTTTGGTTTGTTTTGATTAGTTTGTCTTGATTGTAATAATTAGTTTAATGAGTGGTTGATTCTTGTGTGAATTTCATTCAAGATATTACACATTTCAATCTTTTTCATCATTGATCTCTAGAGAATTTTTCTTCAACCCTAGATTCATTTTTCATTACCTGGGATTAGATCCATAATGAGATCTTAATTTGAGTTTTGAATTATAAATGAAAAGGTTTAGAGAGCCACAAGTGTACAAAAGGATTTAGATCCATAACGACTAACTTAGCACATGTTTTGTTGATTTGGATTCTTGCTTGTTATATTGAAGGACATTCGCTGGCTCATTTGAGATCATCTAAGAGTTATCAAAAGGAGCATGCTAGGATTAGTTGTAGAGTATTTATGTGAGCATTATATAGCAACATTTATTTGACATTATCAAAGCATATCATCCTAAGTGTATTATATGTTTTCTTTCTATATTTGATCTTTCACTTATAGGCAATCTGATCCATTAGGGATCTAATTGAGGGTTTCTTTGGAAGAGGTAAAATCTTAACTAATTTTACAACAAGATGGGGTTTGTGAATGACACCAAGGTACTATTAACGAAGAGGGGTTTATGAAACCACCATAATGTATATATGGCTTATGCTTTGAGATACAAAAACATTGGAAGGAGATTCATTACTTGAAGAGGATGCATCTTAGAGAAGACAACAATGTCCTTGGTGCACAAGATGTAGGAGTGAGGGTAATAATCTAACCAATTACCCTATGGTGAGATCCCAAGTAGTAGTTATGTACCATTTCCCTAAACTCCCAAATATTCTTGAATGTGTTATATATCATAACAAGCATCCTAGTCATATTATGCTCTTTTCAAAAAACATAGGGAATGAAAGTAAATTTCTAGTCCAAAGTCTATTAAAGTACGACTCATGATGATAACTCTTGTAACTCATAATCAATTCAGTATGAGAATAGTGTGGGAAAATAGTTATGAAAAAACCCACAATCATTGTGTAAAATTAGAATTAGGTGGATATTACACATAACCAAAACTAAGGTTATGATGTACATAATTAAAATTTGGATATATTATGCACAACCAAAACTAGGGTTACATTACCCAAAATCCAAGATATCAAGGTTGAGACACAATTCGAAATGGGCATGGAAAATGATGAGATGGTAATCTAATGGAGGTTGCAATAATGGTCAATGTTAACCATTGTTGATACGTTTTAGTTTTGATGAACCAATTCAAAAAAAATCTTTGTGTAGATACGATGAAAGAGAACACAAGGCATGAGTTGTAATTCTTTGGTCACATGATTAAAAAAAATAAGAAAGGTAGATTAAAAAATCCAAAAAGATAATATTGATATTGCTCCATATAATAGTATACAGGTAATCACACAAAGAAAAGGAAAAATCATTTTCTTTAATGGAAAAGTCCATGTGGTAGGCTTTTAGATGATGTTGAGTTCAAATCTTCTTCAATACAAAAAAAGAAAAAGAAAAGGAAAAAAAATCCATGCATCAAAAGACAATGTATATATAGAAGAAAAAAAGTTGCTTACACTCCTAATGGTCAAAAGAAATTGGACTTAGAAGATCAACATATATTTTACATGGAAGCTACAATATTACTCTACGCTACATAGAAACATATCTTGTAAAAAAAATTGTTCGGCCTTTAAACAAGAAGGAAGTAAGCTATGTAATCCTTAAAGCTACTATAAAATAAAAGAGTGCTTTAACGAAGTTCAAGTTTCTACTTGAAAATCTTGTTCACCAATATATATTGTCAACAACATGGTAAGTCAATAAATTCAAGTGTGAAAGATAGTACATATTATGGAACTAAGGTATGATGTTAAACTCTTCTTATTCATGTAAATATACAACTTCATATCATACAATGCATTGATTAATAAAAGTGCTAAAGTTAAAGCATTGACTAAAATAACATGGGATGATAGGTTACCCTGCATTAATCGATCTTATAACAACATGTTATAGAAAATAAAACATGAGAGATGCCTATTAGGTTGTTAAAGGATGTATAGATGAATATTCAAGGGGTGGAATTTTGAGTAAACATTAAGGTTATTGAAATGGCTAATGTTGTATAGAATCTAAAACTTGGGATATGTTTTTGTTTTTGAAACATTGTTAATAAGAGTTTGTGAGAGCACACACTAAGCTTTCAAAAATATCTTTTTGTTTAAATGTGTAGATTAAAGAGACGACAATGGAATATCTATACAAAGTGTTAATAAATAAAGTAGAAAACATTGAGCTGGGATTTTAGGGGATATTACATCAAGATAACACATCTAATGTTATATCAAAAAATTAGCTTGAAAGATGGTTAGTTGATTATTATGAACTCAAAAGGAAGAACCACCCAATATTTTAACACCACGCAATCCTAGTAGCCATTGTTGAACACACCACAGGACTAGGGGGGAGGTGAATCAGTCTGAACTTTGAAACAACTCATTTATAATCCCTTAAACTTCAAATCATAATTAACTTACTTTTACAAGAAACATGAAACCATAAATCTCAACACAGACAAGAACGCCATATTTATGTGAAAAACCCAACAAGGAAAAAACCACGGTGATAATCACACTCACAATATGATAACTGATTACAATATTTTAGGCTCAAGGCCAAGCAAGCACATTGCACTTGATTGGACTTGCAAAAATAAGGCACACAACCTTAGGGCAAGATACAAGGGACTTGCATTAGTAAGACACACAATCTCAGGGCAAGATCCAAAGACTACACAAGTTGTCAAAAGGAGTCACTGTCTTCCATCATGTATAGGAAATGATGAATTGAAATGAACAAGATCTCTTGATCATGAAATTGTCCTTGAACCACTGTGTCAAGTGAACAATATCATTGCATTTACAAATCTCACTTCATTCACTGTCACAAAACACTATCACACTGAAGATGTAATCATCAAATCTCATCTACCTCTTTTGTCTATAGAAAAAATCACCAAGCATTCAAATATTTGGTAAATAAAGCTATTATTCTTCATAGGGTATTTCAATGAGTCATTTTCTTCCGAATTTAACTTCAGTTCTATAGTTGTATGCTTGGGTAAACACCATGTTGGCCTAGATTACTAATCTTAAATTAATATATGAAATTCTAATATGAAATCTATTGAAGTAAGACTACCATATGCACAATTTTTTTCATGGATGTAATTTCTTGTAATATGAAAGAAATTTCTATAATCCTTTATTATAAGTTCCTAAAAATTGTACAATTATGTAAGACAAGAAATTAACAATGTATACATCACCACTCTAATTCATCAATGTGCAACTCTCTAAGATGGGAATTGAAAAAATTATATTAAAGTATTCCACTATGGTTGAGTTGGTGACCATTACTAAGGGAATCTAATAATACAAGATTCCACAAGTAGGGCTATTGGCAACTAGCATTTATCAATGTATGGGTAAATCTAGCAATAGTTCGACAATCATTTAAAAACTGGGCTATTTATTTTGTTATACTGATTGTCATGTAACACGGCATTATAATGCATCCTACATAATTAATGCTACAAATTATTTAGCTAATTAGTTGAGGCCACAAAATTAATTGAATTGCTTGGAAATAAATAAATTTTATTAATAGAACTATCACAAGATTTAGTTTCCAATTAGTCTTAATTAATGTTAAAGAAAAACAATAAACACTTCCTTACATCAATTGTACAATTATTATCATGAACTTTCATAATTTTACATTAGAAAAACACACCATACCACCCACAAGCCAATAAAACATTTGAAGCTTTTAAAATTATATTGAAAAATACTCTACTAAAACCATGTGATGTGGGAAGGAAATATTGAGATGAAAAAATAGTTATAGATCTCAAGGAACATCATACAACATATAAAATATTGATAAAATATACTCTTAACTCAACTAGCCTTCAAAAGAAAGTATTGAGCTTGTTAAATTATTAATACCCAAATTGAGGCTTGCATAAATTTCCCATTTAAATGATAGCCAATCTATTCATCACTAAAGTCAAGTGGAAGTGGAAGTGGAAGTGTTAGAGTAGAATTGTTACTTTGCACTTTGAATTCAACACGATTAAAAAATAAAATAGAAAAAATGGCATGATCGTCATATAAAATATATATTTATAAACAAAAAATTGGTTTTACTATTTGATATCTATTTTCAAAAGTATTAAATAAAGTTAATCTTTTTTGTTTAGGACTATATGTCATAAAAAATATTGCAATAAATGATTTTGAAAGTTCAAATACACTAAATGGAAATGTGTTCAATGATAGAGTTAGTGATGTTTTTTTATGGACTTATGTTCAATGAATGTGCCTCGCTAATATATAATGCATTACATTTAGAAAATAATTTTGTTCTAACCATGTTACTCTAGATAAATAATTCTTTTTTGTTTAGGACTATATGTCGTAAAAAATATTGCAACAAATGATTTTGAAAGTTCAAATACACCAAATGGAAATATGTTCAATGGTAGAGTTAGTGATGCTTATTTTATAGACTTATTTTCAATGAATGTGCCTCACTAATATATAGTGCATTACATTTAGAAAATAATTTTGTTCTAACCATGTTACTATAGAAAAATAATTCTTCTATAACTAAATTCAATTGTGCTTACCTTGGTATTGACTCCTTATTTCATGCAAATATGTATGACTAGTAGAAGTGATGATATATTTGAATTCGGATAATCAATCATTCTTGAGTAAATTTTCATTATTGTATGACATTGATCCCATGCATGTTAGTGAAACATCCACACAAGAATAGGTATGATGCCATAAGAAACCACTTTGATTTTTAGAAGTTGACGGAGGATTAGAGATATTACTCATGGGAGTTTCTCTTTCTTTGATGGAGTGGTCAATGTGATTTGTCATTAATTTTATTTTGATAAAGGTTTAAGAAAGATGTCCAATAAAGTGTAAATGTTTTGTATGAGGATCTCCCTATTCTAACTGAATATTATAAATAATCTCACACATAATTTTTATTTATCAAATTTTATATATGCATACCTATCAACAATAAAGCCTATATTTCTTTGTGTTCTCACTAAGATGATCTAAGTCTTCAAAAAAAAAAATTATCGATAAGTGGAATGCATGTCATAATATCATAGGCTATTTTTAAAAGCTTGGGTTTTGTTGTCACAAAAGTCTGCCCGCTTGATGAATCAACCTTGATCATCAACCTTGTGACACATTGAAACAACCTCCAAGTTTGGGACCTTACATAGTTGAGGCCGAGTCTCCAGAGAAGGCCGACTTCATTTCCAATTAGATGTTGGTCTAACCCAACACAAAAAATAAATTCTAATCTATTTGTTTGAAGGGGAAAAGAGGAAGAAGGGATGCTTGAAAGGGGAAAAGAGATTTGCACCTAGATTAAAGTTGATCTCCCTGCCTATGACTACACAAAACACCAATAGGATTACCCAAAGCATGCACAAAAATCTTATTCAAATTGGATTCCTAAGTGAAGAGTGAAGGTTGGAATTCTAATGGATGAAAAGAGGAATTGGATCAATTCTCAGATAACATCCATAGAGGGGTCAACACAGTCATCCACATTAAGGAAACAAATATGAATGCTTCCAAACAACAAGGCAAACAAATTATACAAATCGTTTGGGTTGAATAAAGGCAAAAACAAATAATTTATATTCATGTAAAGGCAAAGCAATTTTTACAATAAAGAAACGTGAGTTTTTTATCTAGAAAAAGAAGAAGATCTTGAGATAGGCTAAAAAAATTGCCTTTGTAGTTTAGGCATAGCTCTGATTAGATTGCAGTGAAGAAACCCTAACCCTAGTTACAAAATATCAGAGGGGGGGAATCCGATCAACAAACTGATCTGATTGTGTGTATTACATCTCTGAGAATGTCTTCTCATCTAGGAGGAAACAAATCATCTATGTAGAAGGATGAAGTCTCTGTGTCGATATGCATCATGTGGTACCTACAAAACAAAAGTATTTGATCCGTATTAAATGGCCTTGGGAGGCGTCTGGAATCGGTCTGTAGAGTCAATTTTGGAGTTATGGCGGAGGCTCCTGGTGATTAAATTGAAATCTTCTTAGATTTGGAGCACCGACCAGGCCAACAATTGGATCGATCATCCAGTCGACAACCAACCTCCAACAGAGATTTGAATTTTAACGGCTCCCATAAGTTTGAATTTCGGACGCTGATCGATCCATGTCGTGCGAAGGACGCAAGAGATGGAACCACATAATCGTCCAAGGGGCCAATACAAGTTTCAAACATCGTCGTTGATCGCCCCTTTTAGTGAAAATCCACAGCCAAGATTGTTCCACGTATCCGGCTAGACCCATTAGATCTATCTCTTCGCGCGGAAAGGGCCCCACCATGGGCTTCGACCTTTTCGACATGACAAGCCATTTTGGCAAGATGGATTTCGGGCTATGTCACCCTTGGAAAGTTACACCGAAAATCATTTGGCAGCAGGGCCCACCGATCCGAGTGTCTGCTGAGACCACCTGGCAACCACCGATTCGTCCACGCGGGATGAGGTAGCACGCAGTACCCCACCATGGTCTTCGACCTTTTCGGCAAGACATGGCTTTTCGCCAAAATGTGCCTTTCATTTTGTCGGCCTTGGATAGTCTGGACGAAAAGGCTGAGGACCCCCCGCCATCTAGTGACTAGGAAAGAAAGAAATTGGCCCCGCCATGGACCATGACCCTCCAGTGATCTGACTAGCCGACCCGGTCAACATAAAAATAAAAAATTGGAGCCTAAAAAGGATAAAAAGGCTCTTAAGCTTTAGCACTTAGGGTTTAGGGTTTTAGGGCTCACAAAGAGGTTTTCCCTTAGGGTTTTAGTCAGTTTGCAATGTCTCAGAGCGGATTTGTCTAGGGCTAATAGCTGGCATGAAATTAATCAACATGTTTCACTTGTCCATGACAAATAACCTCTTCTTATCTATGATTAAGCATATCATTCAATATCATTGTGGTGGATAAAAAATAAATTTTAATTTCAAACATTAGTGTATAATTTGAAAATTTAGGTACCAAAAATATTGTTTGTAATTTTGAAAACAACGAAATCTTGGTATGAGTGTCATATATGACATTTATTAAATAGTACAACTAGGTAAGTTGTCTACCATACTCCAAAGAAAGAACCTATTAAAAAAATATTATGTTCAAGAACCCGCATAATCATTTCTTTATTCATTAGAAAGTGAACATTTTAAGACTATAAAAGGACATGCATGGAGTATTGTGTGTCATGGTAGGAAAGGTCATAAAATCTAGGTTACCATCATTTTTTTCTCAAATATTATCATAAAATTATTGTCAATTCCCTCAGCAAGGAAGTTGTTGAATATATGATATAGTATGTTAGAAAGGAATGGAATAACATGGTTAAACACTAAATGAAACTATATTATTACATCTACGTTGTTTCCCTTATTTCAATAAGCTTGTTATGTTGGTGCATTTTTTACTAAGAAAGTTTCACAATTATGTGTTGTTTTGAAAAAAGAAGAGAGGTAAAACAAGGAGATATGAATCAGTGAGGTCACAAATTAGGGACCTCATCCCTAACATAAACACTCAACAATGACATCCCAATGAGGCTCAAACCTTGGAAAGAATGTAACAATACCATATTTAAATCATCATACTATCTCAATAATTGTAAGTTTCACAATTTTTTTAATTTATCAGTATTAAATATAATATAATTTCATCATTGTTAATTTTTTAACTAAAAGGCTTACCTTGTACACAAGATATTTACTCCAAAATCAAGGATTTTAGGACCATAAAGAGAATAACCTTGATGGAAATGTGTATGAATTGGTCAGTAATGTTAGTGGAGACAAAGGATTGAAAACGTCATATATTAAGGATTTCCAAGTATGAGTGGAATGTCACTTCATTGCCCTCAAGAGCCTATGACAGTCTACACCCAATGAACTCACACTATAGGAGTAAATAGGTTACTCCTCAACACCCCCAAGAACCCTACAAGAGAAAATAAATTCAACATGAGACAATGGCAAGAATACTAGAAGGATATCTAGGACCTAAGTAAACTTAAGTCATGTGAATAAGTCTCCCACTAGGAACTCTTGAAAACACTAGGTACAAGAGTGTTATTAGGTCCAAAACCTTATTTGTACGAACATCTGCCTTAAGAGTCCAACTTAAGGAGTATATTATTATGAAAAGATGAAAGATTTTTATGATGATCTCCCATATACAAAACCATGTTAGGTACCCATGTACAATGCAAATGCATTCTTTCACAAACAAAGAAAAGGAGAAAACCCAATGGGGCAAAACTCCTCTCCAAAAGAGAGAAAAGATACAAAAAAGAAAGGAGGATGTATGGAGGACTTAGTGATAACCCACAATGACTACACCCATTATTAATATAAAATTATACCCCCCACAATGTACTATGTCTTGCAGAAATGGTGAGTACTTGAAGAAAAAACATAGTCCAATCCCTATGAACAACATCTCTACCCTAAGATCTTTTTATTTTTACCAAAGGAAAGAAGACCATTAGATGCAAGTGGCTATTTAAAAATAATTTTGGATCAAACGGTCAATAGGTACAAGGCCATACTAGTGGCAAAGGGTTGCTTCCAAAGAGATGCAGTTGATTTTGGTCCAATTTTATCTCCTATTGCAAAATCGACTTATATTAGATTCCTATTATTTATTGTTCTTGCTTGTGATTTTGAGATACAGAAAGTGGATGCTAAACTACTCTCTTGCATGAATATCTCTACAAATAAATTTATATGTGACAGGCTACTAGTTTTGTTGTGAAAGAGAAAGAATAATTGGTTTACAGATATTAAAGAAATCTTTGTATGGTTTGAAACAGTCACCTAGGATGTGGTACCAAAATTTTGATGTTTTTACATTGAAGTTGGGTTCTATGATGATTGAGGAATATCATTGTTTTTATATTAAGGTTGTTGATGATTATATACTAATTATTATCTTGTATGTTGATGACACGTTTATTGGTAACAAGGTGATGATTAGAGAACTCAAGGCTTAGCTTTATAGAACATTTGATATGAAGGACTTGGGGATACAAAATATATTCTTGGGATGGAGATCAACATAGATCAGGCTCATAGAAAGCTTTGATTAAGTCAGAGTAAGTATGTTGATATAATTTTGCATATGTTTAATATGCATGATTGTAAGCCAGTTAGTATTCCATTTTTGGTTAGTACTAATTTGAGTTTAGACATGTGTCCAATTTATGATGATGCTTTTGAGAAAATTTCTAATTTTCCTTATTCTATTTTCATTGGGAGTTTAATGTACGCAATAGTTTGCACTAGACTAGATATAGCCCAAGCAATGGGAATTTTGAGAAGGTTTATGTCTAATCTTGGTAAAGAGCATTAGACTCTTGTTAAGAGTGAATTTAGATATTTTTGAGGTGCATCTAATTACTATTCGGTTTATCATGGTACTAATGATTTGGTTAAGTCATTGAACATATATGGTTTTGTTGATGCATATTATGTAGATGACTTGGATAATCGAAGGTCAGCTGGTGGCTATGTGTTTACTTTGTTTGGAGGAGTAGTGAGTTGGATGTGTAAGAGGTAGACCATGGTTTCCATCACTAAAGTAGAGAATATGGCTATTACACATACCTTTAAGTAGGTGGTATGGTTAAAAAGACTTGGTAATGACATCAATTTTTATTACATGACTATGAGGATCAGATGTGACAAGTGGAGTGTTATTTGTTTCCAGCCAAGAATCTCATATATCATGCTCATACTAAGAATGTTGATATTCAATTTGAGATTGTGTGAGAAATGTTTGAGAATGGTAAGGTCTTGGTGGAAAAATTTGACACTTTGGATAATGTTGCAGATTCTCTTATGAAGCTGGTGACCACGAAAAAGTTATCTTGGTTCTAGAAGGCCATGAGCCTTAATCAATGTACTTGATTTCATCTCATGTATCTCTTAAATGTAATTAAAATGTATAATTTAAAGTGGGACAATGTTAGGATAAGGTGGCATTAACCATACAAATTCTATTCCATTCATATATCTCGATGTTCCCTAGAAAGTCTTCCCTAGGATATGAGAGAAAAATATTATATATTTGTACTTTTTGGCTAACTGTAATTGAATTTTCAAGAGTTGGATATGTAAAGGTGATAAGGATAAATTAAAATTTACAAATTACTCCCCTTTGGACATCGACATTGGGATATGAAGGGTCGTGCATTGGGTGCCCAAGATTGGGAGGACAAAAGGTGTCGATTGGGAGATTCAAAGAGTCGTCAGAGAGTTCTAGAGCATCTAGAACAACAAAGGTCTAAGTGGGTATGGGTTAAATTCCCATGTTGGAGTCACTTGAAGGAAATTAATATTTTATTATATCTATTAGTTGTTCACTTTCCTAGGCATGGTTTTTTCAAGTGGTTTCTTGCCTCTTGTTTTGGGAAACTATAGTGGTTTTCCCTCTTCCAATTTTCTATAAATTGGAGACATGGCATCGTAGTTTCATCATAATTTTATTGGAGGCTACCAAGTGATTACAACTTTAGTTGGAGAATTGTAGTTAAGTGTATTGTTGTAGCATTCTTTCTTTTAAAGAGTAATAATATACTTGCCCTCTTTCTCAAGTGATTTTTTTCCTGAAAGGGTTTCTCCACGTAAATCTATTGTCGCATATGGTATACTGATTATATATTGTTGTTTAATGTTGTAATCAATTTCATATTTTGGATTTTATTATCTTAATTCAGATTTATAATTGTGCATAAAGAAGATATTGCTATATTTCTTCACCTTGATTCTCAACACTAGCACCTACCACACCATGTTCCTATGCAATTAACATATTATAACTGCAAAACACATGATGATGCAAGGAATGTAGATAGTTTTGTTGAAAAATTAAATATTCACATATTTGATGATATGCCTTTGTTTGATAGTAATAATTTTGTTAAAAAAATATTATATCTTGGTACTTTGTATGAGCATGACCCTCATCTTGAGGAATATTGGGAGGATTGTGTTGATGAGAATGAGGTAAGGAGAAGAGATTGGATGCAGGTAGCTATGGATGAAATGAGAGATTTCAATTTATACTTTGATGTTCCTGATATGTTTGATGATAGAATTTTATTTGATTGACAAATAATATTATGTAGTTAGTACAAGACTTCTACCTAGGGTCAAATAGTCTGAGTGATAAATGACAAATATTTTTTATAGATCCTAGTAATTTGTTTTAGAAAAAAGTAAAATTTCCCAAATAGTTGTTCACATTTTAGGTAAGGGAAAAACCTCAATAGAACAAACATCGGGTGATAGACCTAGCCCTTATAAGTCACCCACCAATGTCTAGACCACTAAAGATAAATCCACCATGAGAATAAAGTCAATAACCCAAAGGAGAATGTAAAATTAAAAATCATATGTAAAGAGGAATTCTAAGCCCCTAAGAAAGAAACTAGAAACTAAGAGAGCTCCTAAGGTTGACACTATCATTGTCTCAACTATAGAAATCAATGAAGGGCACTAGCAAGCAAGTGTATCTCACTTCAATACCAATCATCTTGCCAATATGCAAGAGTGGGCCAACAATAGGAATCTACACAAGATGACAAAGAGATCCTTGATACCTTCATACCAGTAGAAACAATAGGTAACCAATCCATCCTACCAACTCTCCATTGGATGAGAGAAATGTGAGCAAGAAGAGAAAATTCACACAATTAATTGACTCTAGCTTTGGTGTGATTGTTAAACTATTACAAGTTGGTCACCAATCAAAGAAATCAAAAAGGACATTTAAAATCATGTTGGATTGTATCTCAGGACATCAATTTGTTGAAGTTATAGTCCCAATTGGGAACAAGAATGAAGATACCATTACAAAGGCTAATCTTAACATTAGTAGGAATGATTTGCGGTCTCCCACAAAGGAGGGTGATATTCATAACAATATATTGTCAATTGATATTATATCCAAGAGATTAGAGGAAACAAAAAAATAAAGGAGCTTATTGGAGGAGCAGGTGGGGGTCTTATCCTCTTAAATAAAATCTATTGTTGATATGGACACTCAACCCCTCATAGTTTTACTGAAGTCTCCCAAAGAAACTATTGTGAAAAGAAGTGGCCCTGATATCATGGAACAAATTAAAAAATACAAAGATATTGGTAAGGGAGCATAGGCCCTAGATAAAAAAATTTATTGTAGATGGATTCATCTATATTCAAGAGGCAACAAATATATACCATCCTTTGTGCTAAGAAGGAAAGGGTGACATCTCAACTTCCATATACATACAAAGAGGATGCAATGTTGATAACTATAATGCAAGAGATACAATAGATAGACAAAGCTAACAAGAGCATTTTGATATCGAAAAATATTCTAATAAAATATAAATAATATGAATCCCTAAGTGACAAAAGACAATAAAAAGTAAAAGCTTTATGAAAAAAATGTATTTATCAAAACTGAAAAAAATGATAGGTATCTATGATTCTATAATAATGGATCTCATATTAAATTGCCTAATATTAGATGTCAATGATTTATTTACAAGTTAGCCCCAACATTGAGGTTTCCATCAAATAATTAAAAAGGAAAGCATCAAAGGAACTAATTGATAAGAATTTCATTAATGAGGACATAATGGAGAGGTTTTGTTGCCTATCTAAATAGCTCGCCACCTTTAAATTGAAAATTTTAAAGGGAAGGATGAGAACACCAATAAGACAGTTAGTACTTGGAGGACCCACTTCAATAAAACCATCATTCCAGACAGAAAATCCATGACTCCTCTTATTGCATAGGAGTTATAAAGCCAAAGTGGAGCCCACAAAGAACAAAGGCCCAAGAGGAAATTGAAGAGGACACATTTAAAAAGGAAGCTAAAAAGAATAAAGAAAATATTTAAGAAAAACTTTTATTATTTCTTTTAATAGTTTAGTATTAAACAATTTTTTACTCATTTAATGTAAGTTGTTTCTTTTCTTATCTTATTTCAAGAAGTAATTACAAAACAAATACCATTTCATTTTGGTTATTGTTATAAATAACTGATTAAATAGAGTTAAAAATCTCTATGACTTAAATAGAATTAAAAATCTCTATAATTTTGGAAGTTGTTAGATTTTTCCATGCACATTTCAATATTATCTTATATATAGTCTGTGAGCTCTATTTTTGGGAAGAGCTAAATACAAAGGAGAATGATGAACTTTGGTTCATTTTTTTTTTGACTTAAAAGTTCTTCTTATGATGAATGTGTAATTGTTTGTATTTCTAATATTATCATTATGTGGAATGTTGGCAACTTTTGTTCATTTAGATTGTTCATCATTCAAATGATTTCATTCTTATGATTGGAAGATTTTAGGTGGTGATATATGAATGGTTAGTTTAAATTTTCTTGCTTTTTGGGAGTTGGATGTGAGACCTTGTGCTCATTTTAAATTAAATTTTTTTTTCAAAAAATTATCTTTCCTACTTTTAGGTTAAAACGATACCCATATTTTAGTTAGTTAGATAGGGAGCTATCCCTTTCAAATGAAGAGGGAGGTTTCCAATATATTTTACAACCTATCAAACTATTGGTGGGAAATATTCATTCATAGTTATTCTAATATTGGCAACAAAATTATGTTTGCAAATAAATTTCTATGCATAACCCCTTGAAGTTGTTAGAAGATCATTTTCTTTATATTTTATTTCAATATTCATGATCCTAACCCACCTTCTTCTTCTCTCCCTTTTCTCTGTCTCATATCTATATCTAACAATGAGATCTTCAAGTTCATCAAATTTATGCTCATGTTACAATATCCAAAGTTACCACTTATTATTTATGAAGCCCTTAATGCAATATTTTATCTCAATTTCAAACTCCATGACAAACACAAAAAGTATGTCAATCATACTTTTATAACCCTTAGGATCCAAAATAGTGAAATCAACATCCTTGGCATGTGGGCAATAATACTCTTCCCCTTGTGCTACTTGAAATTATCATAATTAACTCCACTCATTTTGCATGGATCTTCTAAGTAAATAATTCTATCCAAAATCATACATGGTAGTTTGTGGGGCATTTAGTTGGATTAAAATACTTTAATAAGATTGTGTGCCTCATGAAAAATTCAATTTCCCCAATTGCGTAGCCTATTAAGGTCTATCCAATAATCAAAGTGTTCAAGGAACTCATAGAAATATGTAAGAGAATATTAGAGTCACAAAATAATCCTTGAAAATCTAGAAATTGGCCCAATAATTTTACTTATTTAAATGAGGAATATAGAGCTATGTGATCTTGCATTTTCCTATCCATATTTCATTTTCATATGGATGAACATTCAACCTATAATCCAAACAATGAAAAAAAAATATAGTGATAAATGTGGCACAAAAGGGGAAACCACTTTAAAGACTTTTCTCCTCCTGTTTCTTGACACTCTCTAAATTTTCTCTCAAATGGTTTGTCATATAAGTATACAAAGTATTATGATATGTATGCTCTATATATGGTAAGAAAAAACTAATTCTCTTTTATATAGTAGGGGTTGTTTCTATTCCCATTACCTCACATACCCTCTTAAGTATCCCTAAAGCAAGGAACAAGTGACATCATGACAAAAGGTTCAATTTCCAAATTTACAATAGGTGTAGTCACACAAATCTGTCTAGCTTAATTAAATAAATATTCGCTATTTGTTTGATTAAAAATCCACTAGCCATCAGTTAATTAAATTAATATTTAATTAATTTATTCCCAAACATTCTTCTATTAATTAAATAAATTATTCAATTTATTTTAATTAAATCATTAAACCAAATTCCAATCAATTAAATAAATAAAATCTATTTATTAAATTAATTCCCCCTATTCCTCTTTTAAATAAATTAAATTAAACATTTATTTAAATCATTATCCCCCCCACTTGCATTTTCCTACAAATGCAACTTGCACACATTTATTGAAATAAATGAATTTTTATTTTACTAAAATCCTATTTTCCCTCACCCACCAAATCCACTTGCAAAATCTAATCCCCTTCTAGATTCTTCTAACCCCTTCCTAATTAGCCTAATCCATCCCCTAATTATTGTCACATTCCTAAGCAAAATGGAGTCACTTCTCAAAGACTCCAAAATCTTTGAAAAGCATTTAATGCTTTGTGTGTTCAACAAATTAACCCCCAAAGTCTTCCAAGACCACTAATGGCTCTTACATGACCATTTATGGCTCTTACATAACCATTTATGGTTATTTCAAACTTGTCCCCCCAAACATTTATTGTTTTGACCATATTCATCCATTTCACATTTGCACAAGAGTTTATCCATTGAATAAAAGCTTTATTCTTTGAATAAAGAGTTTATTCATTCAACCAACCTTGACTTTAACTCCCAAGGTCATATCAAGCATTTAATGTTTATTCCCTCTCCTCTCAACCTATCTCACATTGACACTTGTCATCCTGGGATTGGGTTGAAAGCCCTCACATGGATTTGAAATCATTCAATCCTGACCCTTGTTGAAATTACTCAATCTCAACCATCCATTGCTCCATTTTTTCTATAAATAGAGCCCATTTCTTCATAAACCAAATCCTGAAAACTTGTATGCATTTAAGCTATAGGCATTTTAAGAGAGCATTTTAGCATAATTAAGTAATATCTTGTCATTTTGGATAAAATCAATCATTTTAATATCAATAGTATAGTATTAGCTTTTTGTGCATATTTAGAGCAAATACTTCAATCTCAATCCTCCATAAGCATCCATAGTGCAAAAAGCTGCTGAGAGCTACACTATTTTGGAACTTGGAGAGGAGAGGAACAAGGGAGAAGGAACTAAGAGCATGCTAAGAGGCATTTGAAGATGCCTCATTATCTTTATTTCATTAGTTAGATATATTAGCATGATTTTAGTGTCTCTCTTGATATGCCTGTTTAGATTAGTTTTTGATTGAATAACACTAACGATTTTCTTGTGTGTCTTGTGTTGTTTATCTTAGACTAACCTTGTCCATTTTGCAGAGCATCATTTGGTGAACCCGACGTGAATCCAAGCACCAAAAATATCATTTTTTTTAACCACTAACATGTTTGAATGTTGAAAATGTAACACAGGTTGCACTTTGGCACTATTGAACTTGTTCTAGCGCTATCGATACTTATAGTTTTAGCGCTATTGTTCTTACAATAGCGCTATTGTCTCAATTTCAGCGCTTTTGGAACTATTTTGGCGCGTTTGACATTATTTTAGCGCTATTAACCCTGTTTCAGCGCTTTTGCCTCTCTGTCTTTCCCTTTCTTTTAGCACATTTGTGTTAAATAGCGCTTCTATTCAAACATAGACTAGCGCTATTGTAACAGAACGTTGTACAAAACACCTTGTAACTGAAAAAGTGAAAATTTTAGGCTTGTGGGAGCCCCCCCTTAGACATAGATTTTACTAACCATTTGTTGTTTGTGCAGGTTTAAAACTCACCATTAAAAATCACAAATGTTCTTTTAGTGCTTTAAAACTTAAAACAAATTTTCCATGCTTTCTAGTTAGGGTCACTCATCTTTTGGTGCATTAAAATTGAACAAAACAAACTTTATTTCTTGCAAGTTAGGAAACAAACTTCGTTTTGGTGCTTAAAATCAACAAAACAAAATTTATTTTCTTGCATCAACTTAAAGAAATTTACAATCAACACTTTGTTTTGGGCAATCTAAAAAGAACAAGCCATTTTTCCTTCAAGCTCAAAAACAAGTTTACTTCAACCAAAACGTGTTTTTTGTTAAGTTGGCCAGGACTTCCCATTTCTAGATTACAACATATTGCCTTTGAAGTTAAAAAGAACATCATGATTGTTGGAGCAACATCTCCAAATAGTTAGACCACATTGTGATGATGGGTTAAAAAGAACAAAGTGTTTTTCGTGCTTGGCACACTTGTGTAAAAAATCGGTCGAGTGGTCCTACCTCTAACACACATTATCCTCTCCCTTGGCTTTCGTGGTCCTAGGTGCAAGAGAAAAGTGTTAGTAACACTCAAATTTTATCTTTTTAAAAGAGGCCTGCCAAGGGATCGATACTCTTGGGAATGACCTCGAGCGGTAAATCCTTCGAGCCGCTATAGAAATCAGGTGAGAGCGAAAGCTGTAGCCTTGGGTATAGCTGTTCCTACAGTGTAACTGGCTGAAAGGACAAATGGGCCCCACCACCAGTTACAAGGCTCTTACGTGAGTCACTGCAGAATGAACTTATGTCCGAAAACATCGAACATGACTAAACACCTTTTAGTAATAGCCCACCCTTTCTATTGATTGAGGATATTTGCGATATAATTTAGTGCAAGAGCATAGATGGTTTTGCTCCCAAGATACTCACCATACATATTTCCTTGAGTAGAAACATAGCTTTTTAAAAAGTCACTTGTGGCTTGATAAAAGTGGTGACTCCCCCATCATAGGGATCATCTATTTGTTATGCTCATGCAAGACTTAGTATATCACATCCTTACTTGTCACGACGGGATTCATAAGGTATGTAGTACCAAAGTCGAAGAAATATCAAGATGTGGGCTAAATTTATCACAACTAGCCATTTGACCTTAGGGATAAAAAGTGTTTGAAGTGTGTTCGTTTTAAAGACCAAGTGCAAATTGAGCCGACTTCAGGCTTTGGAAATACACCTTAAAATACATCTAAAGGAAGGGTCATATACAAGTCCAAGGATTGGGTTGATCTAGACCCATACTCATTTGTGCCTTTGGGGGCAACATTCTTGTGTTTATGTGTTTGCTTTGTTTTCTTGTCAAAGAAAAATCAGAAAATCACTTCCAAAAACAAAGTATTCATCCAACCAAACACACCAACAACAAAGTGCAAAACAACAAAGAGTCAAATTTTATGACCATTCTTCACATCTTGCGAAAGAAGAAGCGTCATCAGAATATCAACTTGAAAAGAAGACCATTAAGCTCAAAGGCTTTGATCAAAAGGAGGAAATTCTTCTATATAAATAGACAAATCTTTGTCTCCCATAGAGTTTTTCTGCGTCACATGCGCCTCTACCTTCAAGGCAAAACAAACGAATTTGATTCAGAATCATTGAACCGTAGAGCTTTTATGCAATATAGAGCTCTAAGTTATCACAAAAACCAAGGAGGTAAGATTAATCCCAACTTTTTCCCAAACGTCTGTATCACATACAACACAGCTCGAGAAATACCACCAACACCCGAAAGGGAAGAGGTAGAGTTTGTCCCATTTGTAACACAAAGCTTTTATTGAAGTTAAAACATTTTATCCATCATCTTACTCATACATCATCATTTCATCATCAATCCATTCCAACTCTCAGAACATTAAGAGGTTCTTGTCCCAAATTCTCTTTTAGATATTGCTTGAAATCAAACACATCCCATCACTCTTTTAGATTGTTTCTACATCTAGGATAAGCTCATCCTAAGAGACACATCTATGCGGGTTAAAACTAGTTCATGAGTGAATCCTCTCATTACTAGGTAGTTCAATCTGTAACACATCTCAGATTGTTCTACACCTTATCACATAAAATCTTATCAAACAAGCAAGCAATTCAAAGAAGGAATTTCGGTTACATCTACCTTAAAAGTGCTAGAGATCCACATGCAAGACAATTCACCAACCATCAATCTCTCATTCCATCAAAAACTCATTATCATCTTCACTCACCTTCAACAAAGACTCATAAGCAAAATGGCTCAAACTCGATCATGGTCAAGGCAACGAGAAATAGAAATGGAAGAAGAAGAAGAGGAAAATCTCAATGAATTTCAAGAAGCACTTGGAGGAAATGCGAATGACGAAAACCCAAGTACTCCTACTCCTGCAACAATAGAAAGGGCTCAGCATAACCCTCTCTTTAATAGACTGTTTGACGAAATACTCAGGAGCAATGCGGATGCTCACTTCTTAAAGCTCGCTCAAGAAGGAGCCAAACTCCCCTCTGACTTTGATCTTGCCCAATTAAGACAAGCATCAGAAAGACAAAGTCGCCATGAAGAGGAAATAGGTAGAGATCCCATCAGATATAACATTCCTCGAGGTAACTCACCACCTCCTCCTCCAAATGAAATGGAGATGTTGCGGCAACAAGTCGAGAATCTCGCCCAACAGCTTCATAGTGGTGTCAAAACTAACCAATTCTCACTCAATGACATCTGTCCCTATCCTTTTGATAGGAATCTTTATATGCCACCCTTTCCCCAAGGATTCGAAACACCCAAATTTGAAAAATATAGAGGAAAGGGAGATCCCCGTGATCATGTCAGAGAATTTCATTCCGCTTGTCTCGAAGTGGCATATGAAGACACCTACCTAATGCGCCTTTTTCCCCAAAGCTTGGGAGGAACAACCACATCATGGTTTTCCTGACTATCAGGTGGTATTAGAACATTTGAGGAACTTATCCAGAAGTTCCTCGCTCATTACTCCCATAATATCGAACGCGACATCACCATGGTTGATCTGTGCAACACCAAACAAAAACCAAGTGAACTATTCTCAGTATTCCTGCAACGATGGCGCCAAATGTCTAGCAGATGTTCTCTTCAGTTACCTGAATGAGAACTAGTGGAAATATTCATTTCCAATTTAAACGAAGAAATGGAATTTCACCTGGATGTCAAAGACACAGACTCTTTTAATGATATGATCACCAAGGGTTTGAAATGTGAAAGGGCACTTATCAAGAAAGGACTCATCAAAATCTATAATGAACCAAAGGATGGTCCTCGCCCATGCTTCAATAGTGATAAACCAAGCTTCTGGAATAAAAACAAGAATATCGTCAATGATGGGGTTGTGGATGCCCGGACTATCCAAAATGCACAACCTATTGTTCGGTTTGCAGGACAAAATCCTCCACCTCAGAATAACACAAATGTTCCTTCCAATCAAAGTCGCATCACATCTCACGATGAACCAAGACCTCGACAGCAAAAACAGAAACGCACATACACTCCCTTAGGGGAACCCATTGAAACAGTATTGCGACAACTCATTTCTCAAAATTTGGTCACTCTCCCTAAAACATCAAACTATGAGCCTCAGGTCAAACCTGCATGGTGGAGAGATACTGAACACTGTGATTTCCACCAAGGAAGAGGACACAAGACAAGTAATTGTCACCGATTAAAAGATCTTATTCAGGATCTTATTGACCAAGGAGAAATTGAAATTGAAGGACATGACCCAAAAACAACAAATAATGATCATCTGATGTTCAAAAATCCACTTCCATCACAAGATCAAAGGGGTCCTTCCACTTCCAAGCGAGGCACTAATACCACTGATTATACACAGGTTGTGTATAATTACACTGTAAATCATCTGTATGATGCCAGTGAACAAGTTGCAACTATAACCTTCAAAAATCCCAACTCAAATTGCAATGTCGTTACACGTCGCGGCAAAGTAACCATAAAGGCAGCTCCACAAGGCACCACCTCCATCCCAAAGCAATACAATCTTGTGGAACAATTAGATAAAATGCCTACGCTTATATCCATTTTAGAGCTATTGCGCCTATCGCCATCTCATAAAACTATCTTGGATCAAGCACTCCAAGAGGCGTTAGTCCCTGCAAACCTAAATACAAACCAATTTCAAGCCATGGTTGGAAGTCTAAAGTCATCACCTTGTCTCACTTTTTCTGAAAGTGACAACTCCTCTTTCTAGCAATCTCATAACGCTTCGCTACACATTGAAGGCTTTATCAATCAACATAGGATCAAGCGAGTCTTGATTGATAATGGAGCAGGCCTGAATATTTGTACACTACAGTTGGTCACAGCATTAGGATATGTGATAGAATCAGTGGATCCTCATAAAAAGATCACAATCAAAGCCTATGACGATGCAGAGCGGTCATCCAAAGGAGTTGTGGTACTCCCAATCTGAGTAGGCCCTATGGTAAAACACATCATCTATCAGGTTCTGGACCTTCCTCTGCCATACAATCTATTATTAGGAAGACCGTGGATACATGCCATGCAAGCCGTTCCATCTACCTACCATCAATGTATCAAGTTCCCACATAATGGTGTAGAGATCACAATCCTGGGCGATACAAATCCCTTTGCATATTGCCATAATATCAGCCATCAACCAGAGATTACTGTTCCTAATAATAGAGAAGCCATTTCCTCCACATCATATATCAGTCCCGCCTCTCTTGCCAGTTCAAACACCACTATACCCAAGCAAGAAAAGCTTAAGATGAAGATAGCAGAGGAAGGTCCTGGGGAATACAACTTGAGTCAACTCTTTTGTGTGGGACAAATGCCCACTTCTCCTAGAACACATGGTAAACCACGGCAGTTACTCCAACAACCACTGATCACGCCAGCATGTGCTTTGACACCTTTAATCCTTGGAAAGAGTCAAGAAGAAGAAACCCAAGATGAGGACTTAGCGGAATGGATCTATAAAGATCCCATCACCACTGATATACCGAAAGTTAAACTTCCTACGGATCAGTATGGCAAAGGTCTCCTCATTATGCAAAGAATGGGGTATGATGGTCAGAGTGCTTTGGGATATTGCAAACAAGGATGACATGAACCCCTGCTGCCAGAATTGAAGCCCAAAGATAATACAAGCCTAGGCTTTGAAAAGGAAATATTTCCTAAGCTCAGATTCAAAGGAAAACCCAGCAAACCATTTTGTCCGCCTACTGCAAAAAGGACACCTTTCATTATCAAAGCAGCCTCAAGCACCATCCCAACTGCCCCATCGAGGCTAAAAACCTCAACACCACCATCTACAATACCAATCATCCCACCAAGCGAACCAGTAATCCCATCAATAGTACCATTAGTAGCAACAACTGTATCAGAACCCGCAGCAACATCTATGGCACCAACAGTTCCAGCAGAAGCCACTGAGTCAACACTACCGATACTCCCCGTACCAGATCCTTTAATCCCCATCGACCTTCCTGCAGCACCGATCACTACAAAGATACATCAACTAATCACACCTGTAGTATTTAACTCCAAAGACATCCCAGTATGGTATAGTAATCAGATGCTGGAAAGTGACTCAGAGACCGACTCACATGAGTGGGAATTTGATTCTATACAGCTTAACACTTCAGATGAGGAAGATGCACCACTACCTCCACCACACAAAGAAATCCCTGTTTATGGAGAAGCACAGGATAAAGACCACATGGGTTCCTGAACTGGAAACATCTTCCACAGACCCTACGTCTCATCCTACATCTGATTCTGATAGGAAGAGTACCATTAACGACCTTCACCATAACGTCTTAAACCTCACTGATACATCTAACGCACTTAACCTAGTCGATGAAGTAATGCCCATTATCCACCCTGAACTCATCGAATGGAACCAACCAAATCCCCCGTGTCTTGACCTCTTCCAAAATGATGAGGCCATCATTGACTTTTTGGAATTAAGGGATAACCTACCAAGCGGGGATCACAAAGCTGGATTCGCCATTGAACTTAATAGCGTAGCATACTTCGGGGTGGATGCCAAACCTTTCAGCTGCAAAAATATAACAATAAAACATGGATCTTCTAGTGAAAACCACACTGTGGCACTGTTTGATCCAACAAAAGTAAAAAGAAAGAGCGTATCCAACGGTGAAAACCTCTCTGAGGCGCTTGAGGATGAAGGGTTTGACATTCTCCCTTATAGTACACAACAGGAACGATCAACGATTCTCATCGAGGAAACCAAAGAATACAATGTGGGGACTCCTGAAAATCCTCATATCATACATCTGGCATCTCTTCTCACTCCAGAGGAACAACCTAAATTTATAGAATTCTTCCAGACGTGTCAGATCAACTTTGCATGGTCATATGCAGACATGCCTGGGCTTGATCCTGATTTAGTCATGCATCACCTCACCGTCGCAGAAGGAGCCAAACCTGTCAAGAAGAAGCTTCGCAAGATGCATCCTCAAATTGCAGTACTAATCAAAACAGAACTCAAGAAACTCCTAGATGTTGGTTTCATTAGGCCAATTGATTATGCAGAATGGATCTCCAATATTGTGCCTGTCGGCAAACCAAAAGGGGGCATCTGCATTTGTACTGACTTCAGAGATCTGAATAAAGCCTATCCTAAGGATGACTTCCCCCTACCAAATATCGACATCATAGTGGATCTAACAGCAGGGCATGCCATGCTTTCACTCATGGATGGCTTTTCAGGATACAATCAAATAAAGATCGCACCAGAAGATCAACATAAGACAACCTTCACATGTCCATGGGGCACATATTGCTGGAATGTAATGCCTTTCGGTCTCAAGAATGCAGGAGCAACCTATCAAAAAGCAATGACCACCATCTTCCATGACATGATGCATACTATGATGGAAGATTATGTGGATGACTTACTAGCAAAATCACTCACCAAAGAAGGACATCTCCACATCTTAGATAAAATCTTTGATAGACTGGAACAATACCATGTTCGACTTAACCCAAAGAAATGTGTCTTTGGAGTAACCTCCGAGAAGCTTCTAGGATACATTGTCTCAAGCAAAGGTATTGAGGTCGACCCAGCAAAGGTAAAAGCAATCATGGATATGCCACCACCAAAGAATATCAGTCAGCTAAGGACATTACAAGGGCGACTTCAATCCATCCGAAGATTCATTGCCCAACTGGCTGATAAGTGTCACCCATTCACACATCTGCTACACAAGAACATCCGCTTTCAGTGGGATGCCCGATGCCAGCAAGCATTTCAGACGCTTAAAGACTATCTCATGAATCCACCATTGTTGATGCCACCAGATCCAAGTAGACTGTTGTTACTCTATATCTCAGCAACAAGTACAGCATTGGGTGTACTACTGGCACAACATAATGTAGAAGGAAAAGAATGCGCTGTTTACTACGTCTCTCGCACACTGGTGTGCTATGAACTCAATTACACACCTATTGAGTGAGCTTGCCTAGCAGTAATCTTAGCAGCCACTAAACTGAGGCACTATCTGTTAACACACAAGGTACAACTCATTGCAAAGATTGATCCACTCAAGTATTTACTCAACAAAGCAGCATTGATAGGTCGCTTGGCCAAATGGGTGATGATTCTCAGTGAATTTGACATCGAGTATGTAGACCGTAAAGCTATCAAAGGTCAAGTTATTGCAGATCAGTTGGCCGATGCACCCCTCATAGGCGATCATCCTCTCATTTCCAATTTTTCAAATGAAGAGATATTCATGATCACAACAACACAAACATGGAAGCTATACTTTGATGGTTCGTACACTAGGCATGGCTCAGGGGCAGGCATTTTGTTTATCACACCTCAAGGTGATAGCATCCCAAAGTCTTACAGGCTCACATTTCCATGCACCAACAACATCGTAGAGTATGAGGCCTTGATCACAGGACTCAGGCTAGTCGTACAATGGAAATTACAAGAACTACAAGTATATGGCGACTCACAACTGGTCATTCGACAAGCAACAGATGAATATCAAACCAAGGATGATAAACTCATGCCATATAAGCAACTGGTGGACACTTTAAAGGCATCATTTACTACAATTACCTTTGAGAAGATACCAAGAGATCAGAATCGAGCTGCTGACGCTATGGCTACCATCGCATCTCTCCTAGATCTTCCACAAAATTCAACACACTATGAGTTCTTGGTAGAACAGCTTTGGATTCTTGCTTATGATATCCCCGAATCCGAAATGATATGTTGCCTTGTCGGTTCTGAATCCCCATGGTATGGGGAGTTATACACCTATCTCCGTGATCACACCCTTCCTCCCAACCAATCGAATAACCAACGTAAAACCTTCATTCGCCAAACTGCTCGATATACCATTATTGCTGAAACCCTATACCGATGCGGTCTTGATGGTACTCTCCTTCGATGTCTGGAACAAGGTGAGATAACAAAGGCTTTGGAAGAAGTCCATGAAGGAATTTGCGGAACTCACTCGAGTGGTCCGTCACTAGCCAAGAAACTCCTGTGCAATGGATACTATTGGCCATCTATGGAAAAAGATTCCTACTACTTTGTCAGAAAATGCAAGAAATGTAAAGTTCATGGCGACCTGATACATGCACCAGCACAAGAACTGCAACCAATCACAACACCATGGCCTTTTTGTCAATGGGGCCTTGACCTTGTGGGTAAAATCCATCCATCTTCATCCAACGGTCATAAATTCATTATTACCGCCACTGAATATTTCACAAAGTGGATCGAAGCTGTTCCACTTACCCAAGTCACCGACAAGCAGATCGCCTCATTCATCCCCAACTACATCATCTGCCGGTATGGTGTGCCCATGTCCATCATCACAGATAACGGTCTTCCTTTCAAAAATCAGGATGTCCGTGAACTTTGTGAGAAATTTCACATCCAACACCGCTTTTCAACTCCCTACTACCCCCAAGGCAATGGTCAAGCCGAAGCATCAAATAAAAACATATTAAGAATCCTAAAGAAGACAGTCAATGATGTCGACCGTGATTGGCATGTTCAACAAAATCCAGCGCTATGGGCATATCGAACTAGCATTCGAACCCCTACAGGTGCAACTCCTTATTCATTGGTCTATGGTGCAGAAGCTATCTTGCCTATTGAGGTCGAAATACCATCATTACGGGTTTCCTTGCACAATCTCATCGATGATGAAGCATATAGAGTATCCCGTCTTCAGGACTTAGAGTTACTTGATGAGAAGCGACAAGCTACATACAACCATCTCAAAGCCTATTAGCAGTGCATGAGTAGAAGCTACAATCACCGAGTTAGATCTTGTACATTTGAGGTAGGTGATCTTGTTCTCCGAGAGAATCCTCGCAACCAACCAAACAGAGAACATCAGGGCAAGTTTGAATTAAACTGGCTGGGCCCATATGTTGTCACTGTTGTCTTCAGGTCTGGGGCATATCAGTTGGCTACATCAGAAGGAGAACCGCTCGCAAATCCAATCAACAGCATGCACCTCAAATGGTTTTATACCTAGGCTGTACAGAGCATCAGGCTCCCCTGGATACCAGAAAATACCAAAAACATTCAGAAAAATGTCCTGAAGAAATACAAAAACATTCAAAAAGAAAAAGAAAAAAATCATGCATCCAAACGGTGAACAAACACTCCGGTGGCACCTTGGGTAAGTGCGATGGTGAAAACCTGGCAAACAGGCGCCACTTGTAAAGGCTATGGCTCCATTGTCTTTCAGACTCGTTGCGATCACATTCATGCATCCACACATCCATCCATCTAAACCATGGCTTGTTATTTGATCTGTAATCAAAGAAAGTACTTTATGCGTCTTGCATCCTGCTTTGTCATAGTCATGTCTACCCTTGGGGGCAATGCCCTTAACCTATTGATGGAAGTGGATTCTACATTGTCTTATTATTCATTAAAGTTCTTCATTCAAAACAATCATCAAAATATCAAAAACATTGGAAAATGTCTCACAAAATACCAAAAACATTTAAAAATAATACAAAATCCAAAAACATCAGAAAACACCAAAAATCAATCAAAAAACATGGCAACACATTGTACATACTCATCCGCGCAAATACCAAACAAACATTATGCTATACTCCACAAAATGACCACTTATCAATCAACCACACAATCAACATCAACACTCAAAACTGTCTTCAACAAGGATGCATCCTTCCTTACCAAAAACAAAGACAAAATGACATTTTCTTTGACAAGAAAATTCTGTTTACGCTATCAAATACTTGGTTGATTTATGGGCTAGTTATTTATATCAGGTTCCTACAGCATTGTTTCTGTATCTTCAGTGCATTATTCCGATGAAGTTTTGGGGCATGTACTAATGGTGTCTACGTGGGAAGTTCACCAAGCTACGTGATCTTATACCAAATACAATCATAGATCATTACGGCTTGCTGACTACAACGCATACCTCGACCATATGGGCATGAACCATTACCAAGGATCCTTATTCTTCATTCTTTATGTATATACTGTTTGTTTGCAGGTACAATGCTCATTCTTTGGTTCCTCCTCATCCAAATTCGATAAAGGTTTTTATCTCTTAGTACGGTATGCACTTGTCTCAGGATATGATCAGCCTAAGATCAAGGAGGACGATCCAAGTCATGCATGAACGGAGATAATCCTTGTTTGTTCCGCAAGCAATATTCTAGTTGACTTGACCCTTATATCAAGTCATTTGTATTAACTTGCTATATAAAATCCATGTAAGGAATACTCAGGTCATCTTGAATCATTATGTCAAGATGCTTGTATTCTCTTCCAACATTTTAAAAGCTCAATGATGAAAATAGAGCACTATGGATCGTCATTTCATCTCATCTATTGCATTCTGTTGCATATCACCCATTCATTCATCCATTCATATGTAGGCTTTATATGCAAAAGTGACCATTAAAGCTGGTCTTGAATACAATCACGACCGAGTACTCTGATACATCATCAATGCATCATGCAAAGTCTCAAAAACCTTGCATTCCTCATGGTCATATCATCATTGCATTTAGTTGCATCTTGCATTAAGAAACATTCATGTCATTTTTAACTTAACATTGCATATAGTTCATTTTGGACATTAGTTTTCATTAAACATTTGCATCATTGCATCAATCATAAATAATTAGATTCATTCGTGGGATCAAATTGTCTTTTGATTGTTTTTAAATCATTTACTAGGCATTCATTTAGTGTCAATTATCCATCATCATTTCATCATCCTTTATCATTTATTATTGCATACATTCATTTATAGTTAAAAGGTGCATTCATTTATTATTAAATAGCTTATTATGCTTATTTTAGAATTCATTCACATTGCATTCATTATCCTTTTTTAATTGCATTAAGGTGCAGTTATTAAAACCATAAGTTATAATATCATCACATTATCATTTTTACTTAAAAACATATTTAAGCATTTAGAATCATAAATCCATTTGTTTCCAAACATTGGTTCATACCATTTTATATATATCCATTATACATAGGAATTCATTAAAAACATAAACATTTGTACTCCACATTTTTGTTTATACATATTACATTCATCTACAAAACATCTAGATGCATATCCATGCATAAATTCATTCATTCAACCGTTACATTAACATCATCGCATAAATCATCTCATCATTATATTGCAATAGGAAGCACCAAAATCTTGTTCATAAATCATCATAAACATACATCATCATCATGGCATTACCTACATACGGCATTACATCAAAAATCAAACAAATTATACATATATACCTGCATTCATATGTCAATATCCCCCATCATAAATCATCATAAAAACATGCATATAAGAAACATCTCATCAAATGCATACATATACACATATCCATCTAAGCAATAACTCATCATCCTGCATAAACATCCATACATAATCAATTGCATATCATCAAAATATGGGATCTCCTCATATATATCATCTCATATATCAGAGTACAATGAAGTCTACAAAATCAGCTACCAAGAGCCATCCAAGATACAATCCAACAAATAAACAATGGTACAAATACATATATGCATGCAAAAATGCTCTCTCAAATGCCACTCTGGCCAGATGCTGTCCCACCACCTCCACCTGCTCCACCACTGGTACCCGCACCCCCTGCTCCATCTCTCCGTGGAGGCCTCATTGAACCACCACTCACTCCTGCATCTCCTGATCTCTCCCTCCGCAGTGGACCCATCACACCCCCACTGCTCTGCACCCTCTGCGATTGCTCTGATCTAGCCTGCCGCATCTGAGAATAGCTAAGAGCTCACTGACTAACTGGCACCACCTGCTCATATAAACCCCGCCAGTAGTCTATCTCTGTCTGTGCTCGTCGCATCTCCCTCATCACCTCCCCCGTAGGCCCCTGTGCTCCTACTCCAGCCCGCACTCTCTCCTGTAGCTCTGCCAATCTCTCCACTGCACTATCCCTCTCCCGCAGCACCACCGCCAGCTCTGACTCCCATTCAAATAGTTGCACATCTCTCGCTGCCACCTCCGCCTCCAAATCCTCTATCCGAGTCTACAAACGTACTATCATATGATCTCGCAGATCTCCAGTGGCTCCCTCCCCGGTATCCATAGCCACCTCACCTGCACCACCCTCTCTAGTAGTCCCCTCCCCTCTGTCCATCGGGATCTCCCTCTCCATCCCCCTCCCACTCAACTGAACTCCTCCCTATATCAATGGTCCTTGTGATATCTGTAGAGGTAGTCCACCTCTCCCTCTCCACTGACTCCGCATCCCCAACCCACCTCCTCCTCCACCTCCTCCTCCATCTCCTCCACCTGCCCTCGATCCTCGACCTCCTGCCCTCCTCCATCTCCATCCCCTCTCATCCTCAAAATTCGGGATCGGCTCTGCTGGATCAGATATCCGTAAGATCAGGTGTGCTGCACGGTACTGCGTGTACTCATCTATGACACCTGCATCCACGACCCTCGGTCGTATGTCCCACGGTCTAGCCTGCAGTGTCCGAAACTCTGCCAATGCCTGATCATATGGTAGCACTGGCCCCCATGTGTACCTCTCCCGAATAACCCGCGCATATTCTCCTGACCCACTGGGCAGTCCCTACTGCCGTCCAAATTGTCTCAGCACTCTCCCGGGCACCTGTCTCTCCACATGGTATGAGGTCCTCCCAATGAGGAATCGGGTCATAAAAACGTAAGGCAAGGCCTCTGCATCATCATCCCATGGCTCACACTCCAGGTAGGGTCGCCATATCACTGTATCCAGATTGTCCAGCGCCCGCTGCCACCACTCTAACTTCCCCATGTGGGGCTGACTCATCATGCCGCTATACATGAACATATATGGCTAATCCACTGCCCGAAATCTCAAACTCACTGGTCGAGTCACTAGTAGATGCTCCCAGGCCCAAATATGCAGCAGCGTCATGCCCACTGCTAAGGAACCTCTCTTCCGGTACACCACCTCATGGAGCTCCTGGTACAGGTGCGCCAGCATGCATGACCCCCACGCAAATTGGGTCCCCTCGGTCATCATCATCTCGATAACCTGTCCCCACCCCATGGCCAAACCATGTGATCGCCTGTCTGGACAAAGAAGTCCTCCCACAATACCTGATAAAACTGCTGGAAGAGGCTCATATAATGCCGCTATCTCCTCCCAAGCAATGGAACCATCATCAATGAAAACGTCCTCATCAAAAATCCTCTGCACTGCAAGAGTCTTCTAGGATCTGTCATATGTGACTAACTCCCCCCGAATCGGAATCCATAGGATGCGCCACACATCCTCTAGGGTCACTGTCATCTCCCCTTGTGTCAGATGGAAGGTGCATGCCTCGCTGTGCCACCGCTCTGCTAATGTTGTGATCAATCTGTGATTCATACGAATCACGGGCATGTGCATCACCTCATATAGTCCCGTCGTCGCAATACAATCTATCTCCGCCTGTGTCAATCGATCCCGCAACCCCTGTGTCGCAGGATGTCACTCACGTAACTGCAACACGCCCAGCTTCTCCTGCACATGGACATTCATCAATCACCATCAGTTGTTTTGTTTTCAAACTTTCTTAAGTTTAAACCTAGACTATCAATAGATACTTTGATCAAGTATCTTCAGGTCTCAACAGGTAAGCAATCATGGCAACCTAGACTTCCACAGGCATTTATCCTAATGACCTAAGTCTCATCAGGCTGCTATGGTTCAAAACAACTCCCACTTCACATCGTCATCCATCCATCATTGGCATCAGGAGATTTTTCTTCATCCAAACTAGGGCATCTTTTTATCTTAAAGCAAAAGCGCTAGTTTCCCAACAATAGTGCTACAACCCTAACAAAAGTGCTCAATCAACTATCCAACAGCGCTCAAACTACAAATGCTCTCAATCAACTATCCAACAACGCTCAAACTACAAATGCGCTCAAACAACTACACAGTAGCGCTAATAAAGATCAACAACGCTCAAACAAGCCTTCAATAGCGCTTATTCATCAATAGCGCCTAAACTTGCATACAATAGCATTACAACAAAACAAAAACACTCAAACAATGGGGCAATAGTGCCATTGCGGTACAGTAGCGCTAGTTCATGGAGCAAAAGCGCCAAAACCGTAGTTCCAGCGCTCTTGCTCCGACTCGATTTGGACTCAACTAAAAACATATAAAAAATGCATAAAAATTAAAATTTTGAATTTGCGTACCGCTGGTCTGTAGTCGTCTGGGCACTGGAACCGTCGGACTTGCTCAAATCTGTGCTCTGCAATCGGTATCGGCATCCTGACTGCTGCTCACTCCTCCAAAATGTCCCTATCAGAGCTTTGGTTTCACACTGGTTGCGGTCACAAATGATCCTGTTTTCACCCCTTTCACCCCATTTATACCCTTCGCCGTCACCGTAACTTCCCCCCGTTCACCGCCGTGGTCCCCGTGAACTTCCTGAGCCCCCCATTTCTCCATTTTTCCCTCGTTTTCTTCTATTTTTCACCTATATGGCTAACTCCTTCTCTTCTACCACCCTGCCAATTTTCATTCTTTTTCGAGAGATCGTCCGATTTTTCGAAAATTTTCAGCCCATCTCTCGAGGGGCATACCACCCATTAAATTTACATTTTATGGGGCATTTTCTTCACACCAGTTTTTCTTTCTTTAAAACGACGCAATAAACCGCACCGTCTCAAAGAGGGGCAAATGTAGTCACACAAATCTATCCAGCTTAATTAAATAAATATTCGCTATTTGTTTGATTAAAAATCCACTAGCCATCAGTTAATTAAATTAATATTTAATTAATTTATTCCCAAACATTCTTCTATTAATTAAATAAATTATTCAATTTATTTTAATTAAATCATTAAACCAAATTCCAATCAATTAAATAAATAAAATCTATTTATTTAATTAAATCCCCCTATTCCTCTTTTAAATAAATTAAATTAAACATTTATTTAAATCATTATCCCCCCCACTTGCATTTTCCTACAAATGCAACTTGCACACATTTATTGAAATAAATGAATTTTTATTTTAATAAAATCTTATTTTTCCTCACCCACCAAATCCACTTGCAAAATCTAATCCCCTTCTAGATTCTTCTAACCTCTTCCTAATTAGCCTAATCTATCCCCTAATTATTGTCACATTCCTAGGCAAAATGGAGTCACTTCTCAAAGACTCCAAAGTCTTTGAAAAGCATTTAATGCTTTGTGTGTTCAACAAATTAACCCCCAAAATCTTCCAAGACCACTAATGGCTCTTACATGACCATTTATGGCTCTTACATAACCATTTATGGTTATTTCAAACTTGTCCCCCCAAACATTTATTGTTTTGACCATATTCATCCATTTCACATTTGCACAAGAGTTTATCCATTGGATAAAGCTTTATTCTTTGAATAAAGAGTTTATTCATTCAACCAACCTTGACTTTAACTCCCAAGGTCATATCAAGCATTTAATGTTTATTCCCTCTCCTCTCAACCTATCTCACATTGACACTTGTCATCCTAGGATTGGGTTGAAAGCCCTCACATGGATTTGAAATCATTCAATCCTGACCCTTGTTGAAATTACTCAATCTCAACCATCCATTGCTCCATTTTTCCTATAAATAGAGCCCATTTCTTCATAAATCAGATCCTGAAAACTTGTATGCATTTAAGCTATAGGCATTTTAAGAGAGCATTTTAGCATAATTAACTAATATCTTGTCATTTTGGATAAAATCAATCATTTTAATATCAATAGTATAGTATTAGCTTTTTATGCATATTTAGAGCAAATACTTCAATCTCAATCCTCCATAAACATCCATAGTGCAAAAAGCTGCTGAGAGCTACACTATTTTGGAACTTGGAGAGGAGAGGAACAAGGGAGAAGGAACTAAGAGCATGCTAAGAGGCATTTGGAGATGCTTCATTATCTTTATTTCATTAGTTAGATATATTAGCATGATTTTAGTGTCTCTCTTGATATGCCTGTTTAGATTAGTTTTTGATTGAATAACACTAACGATTTTCTTGTGTGTCTTGTGTTGTTTATCTTAGACTAACCTTGTCCATTTTGCAGAGCATCAATAGGTTTGAACCCTTTCCCATGATATTTAATCCTATAACTTCCCCCTATAACTATATATGCTCTTACTATACTTTGTGGCTAGGGTTTTCAAATATAGAGGACTAAGAGCTTTAAAATTTAGGAGAAAAACCTTGTCGAATATACCCTACCCAATAGTAAAGATTTTGATACCATAAATATTATATATAGTGAAATATTTATGATTATGAATTTTTGTCATCCATACAACCAAGATTGAGTCAATAGAGTAAGTAGAGACAATGATCTTCCCCAAGTCAAACATCCATCTGTTGCAGATAGGGATATAATCATTTTCTTTATTATTAAATGGTTTGAATAAGTATCCCCCATTACCATGAATAAATTCATCCCTAATATTTGCTTTACTATCTTCCAGTAAATTAGTGAGGACTCCATGACTAGTAGCTCATTTGAATGATTTCAAAAACCATGAGAATATTTTAAAAGGCCTAAGGCTTGTTTTCTTTTGGTATACATGATTACCTTCTTAGAAAAATAGTTTTTTTGGGACTCTTACTTTTAGGATACAATTCGTATTTAGTGAAATAGAAAAGAGAACACAATGTCTAAATTTGAATTATCTCATAGTTGAATTATAATTTCGCTATGAAAGTGAAAATGGAATGTTAGGAATTAAAAAACACCACTTATTTTCATGGACTACTTTAATTACCAAAATAGGTTGAAACACCCAACAAGAAACACACATTTTAGAAACTTTAGAAAATCACCATTATTTTTCCTTCATCTCTAGAGATGTAAAATATAAAGTAGCTTAGGGAACAATTGAATAAAATAATATGATCAAAATTGACAACTATCTTTGTTTGATGCAACACATCAAACCTATCATCATCCCTTCATTTGAGTAATTAATATCAAAAAATGTGTGAATGTTTATCAATATTGGTGGATAGATTAATAGTTTAAAATATTTTTTTACTATGGTCATTAATTTTTCCTTATCTCTCTACATCAATTATGTGTTGCACAACCATAGAATTTCAATCTTTAACAAATATGCCTTTTTTATGCAATTAGAAAAAATATTGTAAACTTCTTATTGGTTCTCAAGGATAAATTGTATTCCATCTAGTATACTCCATTCACCATCAATGCCAATCCCAAGTCCACTAGTATTTTCTCACAACCATTGTTTACACATAAGCCTTCAATAATATTTCTCATATAAATAGAAAATCATACATCACCAAAAGACTATCTTGTGCATCAACACACTCAAGGAATGATTGCGCCCCTTCTTAAGACTGTGAAGGAATTCAAGTGTGACAATAAGAAGCCACCACATGGTGGGATACACAAGTGGTGTGTTATTAGATTATTAATTCATATTACTAACAAGTCAAAGGACATATGTCATTCTTTCATTCATCACTTATAACATACTTGAATATGTAGGGTCCACCAAGGATCTTTCTTTATTGTAGAAAATTTAAGGTTGTGGGGCTATGGGAATTCTATTTGAAACAAGTTATTTCAAAGTGACATGTATGTGGGATGGTCACTACAATGTATATTAAACAACATAATACACGATAATCTAGTAGTACAAGACATTAAGGGTTACCGATTCTAGACTAAAACATATGGGTACATTCATATTGAGTGGTCCAAAAGGACTACAACTAAGAGGCTTTGCATGCTCACACAATAACAAAGTGCATTGGCTAAAACCTTAGTATGTGTTGGTCAACAAATTTGTCTCTTTGAAAAATTATAAAATAAGACTCTTTGCCCAAAAATGAGACTAAATTTCTATTTAATAGTTGGGTAAACTATTAATTAGTTTCCCTTTGAATTTTAGAAAGGTACAACTCCCTTTATAAGATCAAAATTTTGTTTCTTTTTAGATAATTAAACTTTTCCTTGGGTATACTTTTAATTAGAAAACAATAAATGTGCCTAACATTTTATCAGGTCATCATGCAACCAATGTGAAAATCAAATGCTTAGAATAAAATAATAACTTCATATTTTAACTTCAAGCTTCGAATTTGTTCAACTTTAAGGAATGTTTCACCATTAGCATCAACACATAGTTTGTTAAACCAATCATGAACATAAAACTGTAGATTTAACACTAACTGAATTTATAAAATAATGAAAATCACTTATGTCAACATCAACATTTCAAAGAACATGATATCCAAGTTACATAAACCTACTGACTTAGAACAAAACATAAGCAAAATTTCAATTTAAATGCACACGGACAAATAGATTTCATCGATCTTCCAATTTGATTGTGTCTCACGCTTATACCAAAGTATAATGTAAATAAAAAATTCAGACCCTTCCATAGTCCTTAAAACATATATTTATAGTGTCCAAACTTGTAATTGTCAAAGTTTTCTTGAAATTGATTCTTTTAAAGAATCGTTTAAAAATAACATTTAAATAGAATTTTTAAAATATTAAAAGGAGATCATATCATAAATAAAATATGAGATGGTACAAAGACTAAGGTGGCGCTCTTGTCTAATCTGCACCATCATTTCCCTGGTGTGTTGGTTATTATTGTGTTTCTAGGGCTTTATAATCCCAGAGCACTTTAATGATGGATGGAATCTCTGGCTCACATAGGATAAAAACATTCCTTTTCCCTAATCCCCAAAAGGCTCTATTAGACTTGATTACTTCATTTTTTGTGGAAAGGCCCTTGCATGGTTAACACACTAGCTCAACAAGGAATTGATTCTAGCCAACTTGCTTTGTTTCTCTTCATTGAAATTTTTTGGATCAAATAAAGTGTCAATATTTCTCCCAAATTTTGCATTAAGCTCATCCACCTTGGCATCTCTAGAATTCTCTTTTCTTTTAACCTAGAAAACAATCTCACTAAATTCTTGTATTACTTGCCCTATCATTTTGTTTGTATCTTTCAACAGCCTGCTCTTCTCTCAAACATTTTGTTGTAGGAAATTACATTTCCATTTGAATTTATATCCGCATAATGCATTGATTATCTTGAGCATTAGGAATTATCCTTTCAACAAATGTAACATCTGTGTCAAGGGCCACGATTTCTTGGAGCTCTTTGATTGTTTGTATGTGTGCAAATTCTTGTTTGGTAGACTCAATTTTTGAGTTGACACCATTCCTTACTGAGATAAAATCATGGTATGCTTTATGCATGTTGATTATGAAAGGGGGTCCTTTAGCTTTGATTTTCTTAATACATTCTTGAGTGACCCTGTTGAAATAACTATCAGTTTTAACTTTAGTGACTAATCCTTTATTAGCATCAGATTTGGGGTCTAAGAGAATTTTTTAAGAGCTAGATGACTATGAAGAGGGACCCAACAATGACTTCAAATAATTAGAGCGTACATTTACCAATTCCTCCAATTATTCTTTATCAAAATTATATTTTTCTATTCTCTTCATAAGCTTAGTGGCAATGAGATGGAAATTATGTAAATTTGCATCTCGACTTGGTGGGTCCATGTCAATTCTAGTCATGTTGAAGTTGGCTATTATAGATTTATTAGAATATTTTTGCATGGTATGATGAGAAATGTCTAGGAACAACTAATTCGAATTCTCATCTTCCACTATTATTGTTGTTGTTGTAGTCTTGAGTTGCTTAGCTTTGGGAGAGGAAGTTGATTCCAGCAATTGAGTCACAATATCTCCAAAAGACTTCTTTAACAGAATCAATTTTCCTCTTTTTGGACAAAGCATGAGACAAAAAATGAACAATTAAATTTGGAGACACAAGACATCATGGACCAGGAAAAAGAGGAATTAAACAAGAAAGTGGAAGGTAAATATTCTTTGAAAAATTACATGCAAAAACAAAATATTGAATTAAAGATAGATAGGGGTCCTCTTGTTGTATGTGAAGAGTTTGATGAAGGATGATTTGTCAAACCATGCACCATCTTTCAAACTTCTAATTGGTAGGCCACGAATATTTTGGTTAGCCCTTGATTAGGAGGTTGGAGTCACAAAAATGGTAGTGATGATGCTAACTCAACAAATTCTCTTTTTCAAAAACAAGTTGAACATTTTGTTTGCAGTTTAAGATATGAAAATATTTTATATTTGTTGCTTCTAGTGTCTATGCAAAAATCATGTCATCATGGGAAGAACTTTAAGCAAGGTGGCAAGGTCAAGGATATAACTTGCAACATGGGACGTATAGATTCATTAATTAAAATTCAAGATTATTTTTATACTTGGTCCTTGGAAAATATTAAAGATACTCTTGTGCATCCTAACAATTTTATGAGGAAACAATGTTTCATATTTATAGATGGTTCTTTGAATACAAGTTCTCCAATTGAAGGCAAAATATTAGCTACTGGAAAATTGAAGATATTCATAATAGAGCACATGAGATGAGAAGATGGCAAGAAAAATGTTTGTCATTAATATGATGTTCTATATATTATGACTAAGCTTAACAAAGTGTCTTTGGGATCAATTTGCATATAGGATTCCTATCTTTGGATGTATATAGGAATTTTCATGATGGATGAGATTCCACAAGATCATTTCAATATGCTTGGCATCAATGGAGAAACCATTGATGGATTGCAAGGCAAAGTGATTGGTTCAATTTTATCCTCCAAGATGTTGATGAGACTATAGATACAAAAGAATCTCTAGGTGTTTTCAAGTTTACACAGTTATCATACATGGATCATACCAATAATCCTCCAGATCGGTAGGACAATGAAACACAAGAAGCATATGGTCATCTTATAAAGGTAACAAACTCATTTCTTGTATTTTCCATTTTATATTTTTCACGTCCACTTGTGGTAGAATATGGTGTTTCAAGATAGAGTAATTTGAATTTATTAATGCAAAGGTGTGACTCCATTCAAACTAAGAGCAAGATATTGAAAGATGCAGGAAATGATTTTCATTTTCATAAATGAGGAATTTAGTATGCCTCAGAGTTAAAAACTAGCTACCATCGAATTTATGTTTGCAAAGAACATGTGAACAAGTTGTTTATCAAAGGCTACATGGGATACATTGAATATTTTTTCTTATCATTTTTTCATATTGATTTTAGAACTAGCTACAATTAGATTTATGTTTGTAAAGAAGATGTGCACAAGTTATTTATCAAAGGCTTCATAGGTTACATTGAGTATTTATTATTATGATTTGTTGAACTATGTGTTTATGAAGAGGAGTTCCAAGATGACCGATTGATAAACATACACATGAAACTGACACTTTCTTGGGTACTAATGTTGGATTTCAAATTGCTCAGTTTTTTAGAGCAACAACCTACACCAAAAAGGTCAAGTTGAAAGTGCAAGAGATTACGGAAGATGTTGAGAAGAATAATATGCTTCAAATGCAAGGATCCTAGTAAATTACTTCCCATTTGATTATGTTAATAAAGGAACCCAAAATATAGCATCTATAAGAGAGATTAATATCACACACTTGAGACCAATTATTTGTGCTCAAAGTATATATGAGGGCACTACACAATAAGTTTTGGAAATGGCTGAAAAGTTAAATAATTCATTTCATGCAATCATTATTTCACATTTATCTCAAGTATTTTCTAGGAGATATGGTTCTTCAAGAAAAGGAGTTGTTATATTTACAATACGAAAATGAAAATCCATGGAGATTGAAAGCGTGAAGATCAAAGTTTCAAAAGAAGATTTTTCTATGCACGATGAGATTTTTCTATCAATTATGCCTTGAAGGAATTTAGATATAATCAAGTATATGGTAAGTGTGTGATGAAAATAAATTGTGTTGAACTAAATTTCATCAAGGTTCAATATGATTGGAATGATGAGTCACAAAAATGGGAAATAGAAAATGTGGTTGTTGGTGTAATTTCCAATATGTTATCTACTTTGTATTTTTCTACCATTCTTAGAGACTGGATTATTCCCACCATGGTGTATTATGCCAATGATATATTTCCCACTTACATTTTAGATGAAAATACAAAGGTTGTCAACTATGTGCTAGTGGATGATTTTAGGGAGTACATCATCTTCCAACATAATAAGTTGTTGTTTTCTATATGGATACCCAGAGTGTCATAGAATAAATGTTGTTTCTATATGATATTAATGGTTGCTCCATTAATGTACGTTGGATCTTATTTATTAGTTAATGAAGCTGAAGACAAGATCTCACAAGCTAGGGTAGTGTATGGTTTTGTAATTGTACACTTTTGTACTGTGTATTTCAAAAATGTGGAGATTCAAGAAGAAATTGTTTGCAAAGTGTGTAATTGATGTTATGAAGAACATATTGACTATTTTTATACTACATTATGTTGCATGAATTAGATTTATATCATTAGGAAATTTTCACGATGTTTTTTGGTGTAACTTGTCTTGTGACAATGCACATACATTTTGGGAAGGACAAGTTAAGAAAGGGAGATTGTTGATTGAGGAAGAAGCAAAAAATACTACAAAAATGCTAGAAATATAAAATATTTTGTTTGTACTTAATATTTTTGTAACAATATCACACAACATAGGTACACCACTCACAAATTTTCCAAGATGCTAGGAAGGAAGCTAAACAAAATTGTATTTGCCAAGTTTACAAGGAAAATTGTGGAAGGACATAGTTGAGGTTGGGAATGAGAGAGAAGGCCTCAATCAAAAACATATCAAAGGGATTAGATTGTATGGATATTATTGTTTGGCATATGGTATTGTCACAAAGAAACCCAACTCTTTCGTTTGGCAAAACATTCTTTAGCAACAGATGTAGCACCTCACAAGAACAGGAACAAGGCTTATCATGTTGCACTATATGTTTGGTCATTTTGGCATTAGGATTTTTTAGCATTGTGCTTTTAATTGCCTGGGGACAAAAAAATTTTGGAAGGGAGGACTTGTATATCCATTTTTTTAAAATAGCAAGTTGAAGATAACTAGACACATTTGAAAATATCATTTATTTAATATTTATATTACCCTAGTACAATTTACATTCCTTGGGTAAATACATATCAAAATAATTATTGTTTTATTTGGTTCCAAGTCAAGAGGGGCATTGAAATTTTGGGAGTGTCTTCTGACATTATTTCACTACTTTAATGTCAACTCACTTGAAAATTATGATAGAATGCAATAATGACCATGACAAAGTTATGACAATTGTCTTAAACTATTTTTGACAAACACTTTGGAGCACCTTCCCAAAGAATGGCATTGGATTTTCGGCACCCAATTTGGGTGTAATGCACATTAATTCATTTGCAACTATTGCTCATTTGATAATTTCTCTCACAAAATTGTGTGTGTGTGGTTTCTTCAAAGGATGAAAACCAATGAGTTTCAAGTGTCTAGAGGGTGAAAACCTTTTTATCATAGAGTGAAACTCTATTTAGGAATTGCATTAGAGCTTAAGGTTTTACATAGTTTCATTAATTTTATCTAGTTTTCTTGTGGGTTGTTTTAGTTGTAGTTTTTGCTTTCCAGTTGAGTTTCTAGTGTGTTGTGCATATCTTGGGCATGGTAGGTAGTGTTCTTGTTGTTATTTTTGTGCATGATCATTGTAGAGGCTGGAACTTTTTATAATTATTTGGTTTTTAATTTGGCAGTGTAGTAGTGGAGTCTGCAATAGATTTTTGTAGTTTTAGAGCTTGTAGGTTTGGGTTTTGAGTTGCAAAAGTGTTTGTTTTTCTATAGGTGAATGTATTTTTCATATGTACCTCATTCCATTTGCCAAGATTTGTTGGTGCAATTTGGATGGTTTGCAATGTTAATTTTGGGCTTTTTAGGTGTTATGCTCTTGGTGGCTCTTCTAATTTTTAGTGTAGTTTACATTAGGAGTTTGGGTTTGTTGCAAAACTTGTTGGGAAACAAAATATTGTATATCATATTTGAAATCTATAATAGAATATAAAATTATCCATAAAATTTAGTTTTCTAAGTTTATGGTGCATTTTTTCTTAATTTCTCATGCTTAGTTGTGAATTTGTTTGATGTATATTTGAATTAGAAATTAAAATAATTTTCAGATCTTTAAAATTTGGTAAGGACATTACACCAACACAAATCCCATCTCCAAATGGGAGATTTTAAATGCTCTTATACTCACATATAGCACAAAAGAAAATAAGATTATATAAAATAAAATATAAATTCGACACTTTTTCATAACAACAAAGAAAAGAGCATTCATTCGCATACAAGAACATGCATAAGAAAATTCCCCTTCCCCTTGTACTCCAAGGAAAGAAAAGGACTTACACCTTTTATGGAGTTTCATTGAGTTAAAAAACCTTCTTCCTCATTCAAGACTTTGCAACTACACACCTAAGGCTTCCAAAATCATAAAGAAATTCCTCTCCAAATACACATACTCTCAAACTCTAACAAGTGTTTGAAAATTATAAATGAATAATCCCTCCAAATCCTAAAATGGAAACTTATATAGGTGTGTCATGTCACACATCTTCTCCAATAGGATGAGGATATGCAACATCCCACTTGGATCTCATCCATGCTCTACAATGCATGGCATTGCATGTTCTCCCACATGAAGTGTACTTCATTTATGCACATCTTTCAAAGATATACCAACCAATCTGAACATGCCTAAATGAAATGGTCTTTCCCAAGGGTGAGATGGATGCCATATTCACTAACCTTACACAACCAAAGGCCCAAAAGACACCCTACCCCCAATGGGTAGTAATCCTTGGGGCTCATAAAGGCATTATAACACTTAAAATTACTATTTTTAACACTTTTGGATTGAGTACAAACACAAATTTAGGTTTGAACTTTATGATAATTTAAATGACATAAAATAATCCCTATGACATTAAATTTTATAAAATTATAGGCTTATAGAATTTCACAAGGCTTAAACACAAAGTCTTTATCATTCAAAATCAAGGTGATTGGCTTACTAATATTCACATGGGCAATCCTAGTAGTTCATTGTGTGAAGTGAAATGGGTTTAGGTTCTAAATTAATATCTTTCTTGTTGGCAACCTACAATAACATGAACACTCAATGTTCATGTTAAATATTGTGGTGAAATACATACATCATTGAAGCAATTATTAGAGTTACTCTATTTATTCATAATATGAAGTTGAATTTCAATTTCTTAACTTATTCACATATCATAAGAATGAAATCACCACTACTAGTGATTGAACCAAATCAATTCACTCATTCAATTCACATTATCCATATAATTAACCTTTATGTAAAATCCACTATTAGCGATAATACTGTATTTCAATAATGAAAAGATTCAACATCAATTCTAATATACCACTTGAATCAACTTCTCATAAATCATTTAGAACATTTTTAAATCACATTTAAATCATAATTTCGTCTCACTTCATTAAGCAATTAATGTCAAAATAATATGTCATTGTTGGCAATTGACACTCATCTAGGTTATAGGTGTTGTCATTGATGGAAACACACTTCATGGGAGATCTAGCAATCAAGGTAACCGACATTCACTTCATCGACATTCAGGGAACTGACAGGCATGTAACCGGCAAACTTGGAATCGGTATTCTAAGGCCGACATAGGAAATTGATCTTGGAAGCGAGGAAGCAGCAACGGTCATATTGTTTCATGTTTATATTTTGTTTGGGCCAACATGTGTCTTATTATTTGTAATATGATTGTAAGTCGACATAAGGCATTTGGATTTATTCATGTAAATGGGTATATAAGTCAGTTCGGGTTAGGTCATTTTGTGGATATGATAGATAAGAGATGTGATAGGTTATGTGATGGTATGCGAGCAAGATCTTGATCGATAGAATGCAAATGTAAAGATTTGTAATCGGTCTTGATTATTTGTCTAGAGGTTTGGGAAGCGATCTAAGCTACCGGTAAGGGAGGTTACAGTATAAACCAGTACAGACACTTCTTAAACTGGAACTCATCCAGCATAGCAGATGCACAATCTGAGTTCAGTTGTTGTTTATAATCCAGTACTTTGGATCTGTAGTCAGTGAGGCTCCTTTTGTGATGAGTAGGTCCCTCTTGTAATATTTATTCAATTGGCCAGTGGATAGATATTGTGGGTCTCCAATCCCACCGTGGTTTTTCCTCTTTGAGGTTTTCCACGTATAAATCTTTGTGTTATGGTGTTGATTCAAGTGGTTGCGTTAATATTACTTGTTGTTACTTTATTTTATGCATACCGGTTAATAAGTGGATTTGTTAATGAGGCTAAAAATATTATATCTGGCAAAGCATTGTTTCACCCCCCCCCCCCCCCTCTCAGTGTTCTTGGATTGCAACAATTGGTATCAGAGCTTGGTGCCTCAGAATAAGTCTAACAGCTTGATGAAGATCTTGTATCCGGAATCCATGGAGATAAGTCTACAAAAGGAACTTGAAGTAGCACTTGAAGACTATGATGTTGAAAGGTTGAAGAACTTGAAGCTGCAAGATGAGTTGAATTATGCAAAGGAATTCATCCTTACCTTGTAGGAGAGGTTATCATCTGCTCAAGCTAAAAGGAAGGAACTTTTACAAAATCCGGATGATGAAGAGAAGAATTCCCTTAAGGAATTACGTCAAAAGTTGAGTCAGGAGAATAATGTCATGAAGAATAAAATGCAAGCCATGACCAGGAGGATGTCCAAGGAGATTGAAGACTGGAAGAAGAATGTAGAAAATATTGTTATATCTCTGAAAGATAGATCTAAGGAATGCATTAGGTTGGCGCATGAGAATGATATGTTGAGAACTGAACTGGTGCAATCACAGAACAATAAGCAAGAGTTGGAAAGAATGGTGACAGTCCTAAGAAGTGATCTAGATGCTGCAAATGAATACAAAGAAAAGTTCAGGGTCAGTTTTGCAAGGCTTGATGAGTTACTGAAGGATCAAAGAGACACTAGAAACACTAGAGGTCTTGGATTTGAGCATGTAGAAAGCTCTAGTACTGCAAATCAAGGGAATCTGCTAGACAACCAGAATCAGAAATCACCGGTAAGGCAACCCAATGCACAAAAATTTAATGGTAGATGCTTTGTTTGTAATAAGTTTGGTCATAGAGAAAGTCAATGCAAGAATAGAGCAAATCAGAATCATAATGCAATTCCCAGTTAGTGTTCAAATTGTAAAAAGTATGGTCATAGGACAGAAGATTGTAGAATAAATGTGAGATATCATGCATGTGGAAAGTTTGGACATATGGCTAATCAATGTAGGTCAAAGAATGGTCAAGGACTCAACAAGACAATTTAGAAGAACAATGTTACTTGTTATGCATGCAATAAAATAGGACACATTGCTAAATATTGCAGAAGCAAGAATACACCGGAAGGGAATGACACATCCAATGAGAAGGGAAAGCAAAAGGTTGATGAAATCCAACAAGCTCATGCTAAACAGTGGGTTAGGAAATTTGATGATCAACCGACAAAGGCAAATTCACCAATTACTCAACCGACAGAGCAAAATGTTCCTGCACTGGCAGAGAACACATTCGGTAACTAAGGCATTAGCCTTAGGGGGAGGCAAATTAATGACAGATTTTGTATTAGCCTCGGTAGTGGTCTAAAAGCTTGTTTTAGATCTTGGTGAAGTCAGCTTGGAGGATAACCGACGTTGAGATAATGGATTTTGAATCCGGTATGATATGTCGGCATGCATTAACGTCAATAAGGAAATAGGGTTTCACAGATTAAAAAGGATAAGTTGCTTCATTTCTGATCACATAACACTCAGAGCGAAGCAGAGAGAGTTTAAGGCAATTAAGGCGATTAAGAGCATTTTCTAGTGATTTCTAGTATTTTCTGAGCGAATTTTTAAAGGTTCTCATCGGCTTCGGTTGAGAGGTATTTTCTCTGTTTTTCACGCTACTTTTCTAAAATCGTGATGGCTTCTAGATCTGCTCCCACTCTAACGGATGTGGCTACTCCTGTTGTGGTGGACATTAAGGATCGTCCACATCCAGAATTTAAGCAATGCCCTCAAATTGCAAAGGTCGATGACTCAATCGACGCATTTTCTAGGGTTCCTGACGGAGTTCTTTATGTGGAAGATGTGAGAGCATATATTCACTGTACTCTGAAGGATCTTGGATCATCAGAGATTAAATCAATGTACTTGTTCGCTTTGTTGAACAAGGATGGATTGGTCAAACTGGAATTTCAAATTTTGAAGGATCGGGGTTTTAGTGATATTCTGGAGACGCCTGAGTTCGAGGATGAGATGATTTGGTACGTGTTGAGACGAGTCCATGGTGAGTTCATGTGGCTTGACCGACCCTACAAAATCACCAAGGAGGTGATTCATGGTATCACTAGTTTACCCGAGGTCGGACAGACACTGGGTAGGAGGAAGATTCCGAACAATGAAGTGAACAAGCTAACCGATGCCACCTTTGACAACCAATCGATGCATATTAGCACCAATAGGGATGAAGATGTTCAATTTGCAAGCATGGTGATCGAATACAAGGTAACTCAATCCAACCAGTTGAGCTCTATTTCTGGTTCCTGTATCTACTGTGCACACAAGATGGTAAAGGAAAATGTGAAATATGATCTATGTCAGTGGATGTGCGATGAATTGATTTCAAATTTGGGAAAGATTAAGGGAGAAAAGAAAGGTACATTCCAATATGGAAATCTCATTGTTTGTTTAATGCGTTTCTTTCTAAATGAGATACCGAGATCTGGTAAGAGGCAATGGGCCTTTGTTATACCGGTTAGGAAAACATATTAAGGATGTCTTGAGGAGTTTGGGACGGGATAGAGACTCCATTATGTGGGGTTATTTCAAAGCATTTTAGAAAGCAATGAATAAGAGGGAAAGGATACCTAAGCATATAGTTGACAAATACTCTACCAACATATGCTTCATGGTGAAAAAGGATGAAACTTTAATCGAGGAAGTGCAACCTAGAACTATTTGGGTTATTAAAATGGGCTATGAGGTTGATGCATAGATATTGGATCTTTATGACAAGATGCTTATAGATGCCCTAATTGATGAAAAGGAGAAAACTTTTGGTACTGCAAAGTAGAAGGAATCTGAAGTAAAGATAGGTTTCGGTAAGAAGAAAAGAGGAGGACAAATAAAGAAGGTTGGACAGGTTGTCCCGAAGATGTCCTCTAAGATCAAATAAATCATTGGTTTAGTAGAGACATCTCCTCCAGCATCTATACAGGCTTCTTCGGAAGCAGAAACTGGTAAGGGTATATCGAAGATGAAGAAATTGGAGACCTTTATTGCTCCTGTTGAATTTGGTTCTAAGACTGAAGAAGAAGCCCCTAAGATTCCTAAGATCTACATGAGGATTCAGAGGAAGAAGCTTGAGGAAGGGAAGCTGTAGAAAATCAAAATCACTCCTTCAGCAACTCAAAAGAAAATTTTGAAGGAGAGGAAGCCTACTGAGAAAAGAAAACCGGCCCCCACCCTCGGTAAGAAGAAGAAATCCAATCTAGATAAAACTCTTGAATTTGGTAAAAGTGTTAAGGTTATTGGTCCTCTTTATGTTGTTGAATTAATTGATCAAATTACAAAGAATGGCATTTTGAGTAACATACAACATTATTATGGTGATATGGATGATAAAGAGCAAAAGGAGATAGAGGAATCAATTTTGTTATACTTAGATATATATAAGAAAGGTTTACTTGAGATTGAGAAGCAAATACTAGCAGATTTGTATAATAAGTTAGATGCTAGGAGGTTATCTGCGATTGAGGAAGACAAACACATAAAGGTTCAGGAATTGCTAACTATTTGTGGTGTTATTACTGGAGATGTGATGCAACAATGTCTAAATTTTGCTAATAAATCATTTTTCCGAAGTAGACACCGACATATAAGTCTTATGGTGGGCAGAGTAAATGAGATAGTCAAGGAAACTCATGAGGCTTGGGTTAAGTTTTTTATTGATAAACCGGGTTTCTTTACATCACTGGATACATCGCCTAAGTTTGAGATTCCAGACATCCCAGTTGATGCTAAGGGTAAAGGTATACTAGGTGGAGATCCACTGGTTTTGGAAGAGAAAATAACTGAGGACATTCCTCTGGCAGTAACACATGTACAAGATGTTGAGATCAACATAACGGTAGAAGACAATCCTCCTCCGCTAATTGATGTTGACACAATTGAAATTCATGAGGTAGAGGCTGCAAAAATAACTACACCAAGTGGCGAAGCCATCGGTGCTGAGGAGAAGATAAAGGATGCAGTTGAACAGAAGGCAGAGGAGACAAACTGAATTCAAGGTATTGGCACCCTCTCCGACTGTTGGTCCCTCATTGTTGGCACTTGACTCATCCAGTCAAGAAGATTTTGATCATTTTGGGAATAAGAATATTGAGCAGCTGAGCAATTTTGAACTGATGTTTGTTGCAGCTCAAAAATTGAGGAAGGAAGGATCAGAGGATAAACAGGTTATTGAGCAGGCTATTCCAATTTTGCAGCAGCTTGCACCAGAATGCAAGATACATCAGGTTACAAGTCCATCTGGTAAGTTGAAAGGTTTGACTGAGCACATTTCAAAAGAGTATAAAACTCTTCAATAAGTGTCAAATCGATAGTTGGTGGAAAGGTATAATACAACTAGGAAGGTCACCTGTGATAGTATGATCACATCCGACAAAGTTAAGCTGACAACAGAGATAACAAAGATTGATGAAGCTCTTTATCAATGTAGTCACATATATTGGTCTTGCACTAACACAACAAAACTTACAACAAACCTGGATAATAAAGTTAAGGCGAATAAGGACAAGTTGGAACAACTTGTAGTCACTTTTGATGGTACTAAGTCATTGACCAGCTTTGTTGATGGTCAAATTTTTCTTTTAGAGTCTGAAATTTCAACCCTGGAGAAGGAAAAGGACAAATTAATCCGGCAGGCAAAAGAATTAAGAAGTTTGGTAAGTCCCCGTCTTAATACTTTGTTACTTCATAAGCGGGAATGTATGGACCAGATGAATATGCCCACATCGGCAACCCTAACAGAAGAAGAACTGCACGCTTATATTCTGAATGAATTTGTATCAATTTTGGGAACTTTAAAATCCGATTAGGATACTTATTTGGCATTTTTGAAGGGTGCTTATCCAGATATTTTCAAGTACATTTAGATCCAGTAATCATAATTTTGCTTTGTACAAAATTTCATTGATTTCTTTTTTTTTGCCCCGACCTTTGGCATTGTTGTCAAAGGGGGAGAGGTGGATGTGAAAAATGTCAAGGGACATAAGAAGTAATGTATAACTCAGGGGGAGCAGCCTTCTGAGATCAGTTTTGGGAGATCAGATTTTGGACAAGAACCGGTACAACACTTCAATGATCCATTTTTCACATGAGTGTTGCCATCAATGCCAAAGGGGGAGATTGTTGGCAATTGACACTCATCTAGGTTATAGGTGATGTCAACACACTTCATGGGAGATCCAACAATCAAGGTAACTGACATTCACTTCACCAGTAGGCATGTAACCGACAAACTTGGAACCGGTATTCTAAGGATGACATAGGAGATTGATCCGACAAGCGTGGAAGCGATAACAATCATATTGTTTCATGTTTATATTTTATTTGGGCCAACATATGTATTATCATTTGTAATATGATTGTAAGCCGACATAAGACATTTGGGTTTACTCATGTAAATGGGTATATAAGTCAGTCCGGGTTAGGTCATTTTGTGGATATGATAGATAAGAGATGTGATAGGTTATGTGATAGGTTATGTGATGGTATGCGAGAAAGATCTTGATTGATAGAATGTGAATGTAAAGATCTGTAACCGATCTTGATTATTTGTCTAGAGGTTTGGGAAGTGATCTAAGCTATCGGTAAGGGGGGTTACAGTATAAACCAGTACAAACAGTGCTTAAACCGAAACTCATCTAACATAGCTGATGCACATTTTGAATTCGGTTTTTGTTTATAATCCAGTATTTTGGATCTATAGTCATTGAGGCTCCTTTTGTGATGAGCAGTGTGCTCTAGGCGGTGTGCCTTCCTACATGTGAAGGCCCCTCTTGTAATATTTATTCAGTTGGCCAGTGGATAGATATTGTGGGTCTCCAATCCCACCGTGGTTTTTCCTCTTTGAGCTTTTCCACATATAAATATTTGTGTTATGGTGTTGATTCATGTGGTTGCATTAATATTACTTCTTGCTACTATCTTTTATGCATACTGGTGAATAAGTGGATTTGTTAATAAGGCTAAACATATTATAACTGGCAGAACACTAATTCACCCCCCCTCTCAGTGTTCTTGGATTCCAACAGTCATAACATACATATACATGTACATGCATATGAAAATTGTTAGCAATTAGGATCATAGTATACTAATCATTATAAAAAAGATATAAATTAAATGCATTAAGAAACATACAACCATAAATTAACACATTACACAAGATATACATAGGGAAAACCCTTTCAGGTAAAATACCCCATAAAGCATCATTTTATTAAAACACTTACAAATGTAGTATATCATAAAATAGACTAGAACCCGGAGACACTCCTCCAGTACTTCCACATGGCCAATAATACCTCTTGTGCATACTAATACAACTCACCATAAAGCTCCAAATTCACACTCCTCTCAAATGAGAGAGAACCTCCTTAATTATAGGAGGAAGGGTGACTTCACTAGTCACACCTTTTCAGTAACCCCCATTCACAAATAATTAATAATCTAATAGTTATTAGATTATAATTATTTCAAATGAGATATGCTTATAAAGCATATAATATATAAGGTTTTATAACCTTATATTAGAACATTATATATAAATGTTATAAGGATGCGACCCCTTATAACATTACGTTCTAACAAAAGTACCATATCTCATAAATCATTTAGAACATTTTTAGATCACATTTATATCATAATTTCATCTAACTTCTTTAAATGATTAATGTCAAAATAAGATTAGTCATAACATATATACATGTACATGTATATGAAAGTAACAATAAAACATCTATGTATCTAATCTAGTCTCAATATATAAATACATCTGGTAGCAAGGTAACATAACATATAATATGGCATGATAAATGCAATTATGATTGTAAAATAGATGGACCTTATAGACTTGACATGTGTTTGTGTGGCATTTTTCTATATCATATTTAAAAACATTCAATAACCAATTAATGAACCTTAGATAAGAGAAATCATTAGAGCACACTTGAATTTCTAATGAGCCAAAAAAAACAAATTTGTAAATAGACCGTGTGGTGAATTTAATATAACTCGTCATTGTTAATCTAAGTCATAAAAAATGTTTGACATAAGAGAACACAATCAATAATTGAATCAACAAACTCCTAATTGATGCCTTTAGATACCACCTTGAACAATTCAAATATTTAAAAATAAAAAACAAACAATTTTTTTAGGGTGCACATTACATTAAGTTGATCTTGTGCAATAGACTAAGTTTGCATCATTGAATAAGAATTGAACCACAAGACTTTTGAGACTACACAAATTATAAGACAATCATCCAATCAATAACATTAATTTTTGGATTGCAACAAATTAATTCAATAAAACATCACTCTTCTAATAAGACTCTTATATATTTATTATAATTATCTATCCCAACTCTCTCTTAATTGAATTTTAATTCATGAGTCTCTTTTATCTTTACCACCCTAAATGACCGTGGACCATAAAAGTTTCATTAATATAAGGATGCCTTGGCGAGCAAGCTTGTTAGCAGTCGCATCATTCCAAGAATATATTCTAAATTCCCATACGTCAATTTCTTATTGTTTTAGTCCATGTATAAATTGGTTTCGGTAGTACAAAGTACTGAAACCGAAGGAGTTCAAAACCCTCGGTCAAAACAGCAAAAAATCATTGAGATTTTGAAGAGGAAGCAGAAGAAAAAGAGTTGTTTTCTTGCAGCCAGAGAAGGAATATGTGGGAATTGAAGGGCCCTTCTCCTAGTGTAAAAGAGGCGTTCAATCTCTTAGACAGAGATGGAGATGGAAGGATTGCTTTCAATGATCTCCAAGACTTCTTTAGCACATGCAAACAACATTATCTTAGCAAAGAGGAGATTGAATCAATGATCTCCGTCGCAGACAAAGACCATAATGGGTTTGTGGAGTTTGAAGAGTTTGAGGGGCTTGTGACCGAATTGATGATGGTAGATGAAAAGAATGAAGAAAACACTGCATTGGAGGAAGCTTTCAGAGTGATGGACAAGGATGGAGATGGAATTGTGAGTGTGGGAGATTTGAAGAGCTTCATGGGTGATGCAATGCACAATGTGAATGACGAGGATGTTGTGGGGATGATGAAGGCAGCCGGTGCTTGTGCTCAATCAGGGATCTGCTGCAAGGATTTTCTGGCTCTCATAACGATGATGATAAATGGGTCCCAATGAGTGATCCAATTTTTTCTTTCCTGATTTATATATTTATTAAATAAGAATTTTGAAAATCAGTGTAACCAGTTTTATATAATGCCGATTGGATTTATTTTAACTAGGTTTGGCCTCCTCTCTGTTTCATAATGAGCTTTGGATTGAACCAAGAAGAAGGAATCGCAGTAAACCTATGTAGAAAATGCATATTTATTTTTTGTTAGTTTAGATGCGTTTAAACTTCATATCGAACGGAGAAGCAAACGCTATTTGATAACCCAGTGTAAAATGCCCATAAAAGGTAACAATTGTTTTTACATTTAATAATGGTATTCCTTAAAAGACAATTCCATGCAACAGGGCTTGCGGAAACAGAATATAAGTTATGAGCTAGCGTAATGTGTTTCATCCTATGTTTGATCAGTTTTTAAAATCCAATTTTGACTCCGAGGAAAGATACCTAAAAGCATAAGCCCACCTACCTCTCCGAATTATCAAAGGAGGTTATTGTTTTCATAGTGCAGAAAAATGTTGCCTGTTTGTTATGGCCCATCTGGAAGGCTATTAATAATTATGGTATGTAAAAATGCCCCCACTGTGCAAAAACCACAAAATTTATTTCAAAATTGTTACTTCTGAAGAAAATGCACTATAAATGGGAATATCCATGCACCTAACCAGCACACACATCAAACTCCTATAAATGAAGATTGTTATTTTCCATCGGCAACAATAATCTCATTCGGTATCGAACCTATAGTATTTTTCATTTCCTTTGGCCTACTGCGGTCATTCATGGGCTTTAATATAATATTTCTTTTTCAGTAGCAGTTGTCAATTTCCTAAACTTTAATATCTTCTAATTTGATTGTCAGCGCTTTGATCCAGTTATCCAATGGCATACAGGGATAAGTGAGTTTCTTTTTTTCATTAAATATTGCCAAGAAATAAAAGCACCCATTGCCACAGGTAATGATTCTAACATATATGATCCTAAAACTATTTTGGTAGGGGTACAAAAGCAATGTAAAGAAAAGTATCCCTAAAATATTCAGACAATATACATTCTCAGGTATATTTTAGAAAACAATGTTTACAAATTTATAAAAGCAATTTTGAATTTGTACCTGATTGCTTGACATTATTGACCACAACATTTTTGACGATGATGGGATACTTGTTATCAATGGAACTGTCTACAAAGATCGTTTCGTTTCATTTACCATATGTTCCCCACAAATGGATTTGCTTGGCTGTATCTCCTAATGTTTTTATATATGGTTCCTCTGTATATTGGAGGGATTCATGAAAGACAGCTGCATGCTCTCTGGTTCTGGATTCACCCAAATGCACCTATTTTGCACGAGTAACTTTTAATTAAACTGATGTCATGTAAGGGTGCAATGGACCAAGCAAACTTTTACAATAGTAGCAAATAGGAGGTCTGAGGTTCTACTACTAGCTGGTCCATGAAAAGTTTAGCGTGGTATCAGAACACAGGTCAGCAGAACCAGACCTAGCCAGGGTCTTCAAGCACCTGTAGTGTGACTCAAGAGGTGTGTTAAAAAATGAGCCACACCCGAACCAATGATGGACCAATCATCAAGATATAATGCTTTGGACACAAATGTACCTCTTTTCAGTGTTCTTGGTGTTTTTTCTTGCTTGATAAATCTTTGGTGGGGTTATAGATCGCCTTTATGTGCTGAGATAAATGTGATGTAAATAAATGAATGAAGGACACAACAGTTTCACCACAACCTTGACATCTTACATCTTGTCTGGAATTATGGACCACCTTAATGTCACTGATTAGTCCACATTACAACCCCTTAAAGACATTCCTTACTAGCATTACTCACATACAGCTTAACAATATATTCTGTATTGATTTATGCTGGTAGACAGACTAGATTTCTTATGAAAGAGCATGCATTAGTGAATTCTGGTTTCTCCTCTTTTCCTCATTTACTGCAAAATCAGAAATCATTCTTCTGAAAGTCTAAGCTTTACCTTATATCAAAAGCAGGAAACAAGAAGCCTAGTTGCAAGAAATGTATATTGAGTATGCCTTATCCCATCCCCAACTTTGCCCGAGTCTTCGTTTCTTCATTGTATTTGTACGTGTTATTTTATTCGATAAATTGATCCAAATGTTACCATTTTTAACACGTGCAGTGCAGTGCTGTTTCTTATTACCAGTGAATTTTCTAATGTTTTAAATGGTTTTCAGTGAGCTTAGTGTTCCTTACTCCTCACTCAAAGTGAGTGTTGCACCCCAACCAGCCTACCAAATACTACACTAAATGTTTTCCTTTGTTTAGCAGTTTATAAGCCTGATTAATAATATATTCAATGGTATTATTGCAGATTTAATTTTAACAGTTCAGATTTTGAAAAAAATCTACACTCAGATAATTCCCTGACGGCATGTTTTTTATAAGATAGGCAGGGATTTTGAAAGGGCCCTGGCCCTTATACAGTATTAACTGGGATCCCCAAGTAACCAAACTCCAGTTGACAGTTTCTGTCACCACGGTAAATTCTTCCTTTCTCAGTCGGCTTTGATTAATCACCATGAAAGTTTTTGCTGACCCCTACTTACCACTGCATTACCTCCACGCAGAATAGACACCCCCTTCTACTCTGGATGGCTTTCCACCAGTGACTTGCACATTTGGCAACCTTTTAATCACATCAAATATGTTCAAGATTATCTAAGCCCAATACCTAAGCCTTAAATTAATTTAATACGCTTTTACCAAATCTAGGACCATTGAGGTTGTCTTTTAAATCCCCAAGCTTCAAATTTATCATATAACAAGGTATTCATCCATAAACCTTAGAACAACATTTATTTAATGTTATCAACCAGTAAAATAAACATAAGGTTTTCGATCAGGGTATCAAATCCACGGGGATAGGGTAATGGGTTGCTAAATGAGTTTCTAGATCTCAACCTAGCCAGCATACCAGCTTGATCAAATTTTGTACCCCGAAGGCTTCCTTAACATGAACAATCTGGGAAGTAAGCCAGACCTTGATTAATCCACTTACTACAGCTGCACTTGTTATCCCGGTTTTAACCATGCTTTTTTTTAAAATTTGAACCCACCACTGGTCATGTTAGTACTCCAATTCATTTGTAAAGGTCTTAGTCATTTTGAAGTGTCAGAAAATTATCAAGATCAAGTTGTAAAAGTAGTGAGCGTTTTCTAGCTGTATTTGTCCTGTTATACGTACGTAAGGTATAAGAGCATAGAAAAAGCATGTGGGCTGTTGTACAGATTGGCTGTGTGAAAAGAAGACTCCTTGTTCATTGACTGCCCCTTTTGTTTGATGTCTCTCTTGATACCATATTCACTCCATATTGTAGTGGCAGGAGGATTTCATGTTTTTATACCCTGGTCTGAAGTAGCTTTTGTTGTATTTTGCAATATAAAGATACTTTCTATCGGCAACAATGACTGTACAAACTATGCTTACTGATATAGTCGCATATTGCATCAATTCGAGAAGGGTATTTGACATGTTATATCAAAGAAACGTGGTCTTGTGAACTGCATCGACTGCAAGCCATGTTCAAAGTGGATTGTTAAAAAGACCTTGCAGATTATTAAGCAAATGTAGTTGATAGGCGTAATGCCAAACTTATTTACCTGGCCATCCTTGAATTCTCGAAGGTTGCCCTACCATGTTATGATGGGATAAAATCAGCAAGTATCTTGCAAAAATAGAAGCCATGGTTCTATGTTTGTTAGTTTTTCCTGTGGTATGGTCCCTACTTAAATTGAAATATTGAGCAGTTGGAATGACCAAATGTTAAGAATAATACTTATAATCACAAGCATAATTTCTCTGTTCAGATTTTTTTATTTACAAGATTTGACTTGCTTTCCTCTTAAGTTTCTTTTAGTTTGGACAACTTGAATTCTCTTGTTTACTGCACCAAAGTGAATACTAATGTTATGCTGCTCGATTCATTTACTTCGAGGCACACATCTATAGATGCAAACAATATTGGAGGCTTCCCTTAAAACCTTTTTCTCTCAGCTAGGCGGTTGTTAATTATATTGTTCTAATATTTTTGTTAATGATGGTTCGCTTACTGTAAGCTTTATGTTTAAAGAAGAGAACCAGACAAATGCAGAGTTGGCTGGAGAAGAGGACTAAGGTATACTATAAATAACATTAATGAACTCGAAGAGGTTATTATTGCAACTACCCTACAAGTCATGGATGCATATTGTGGAAGTCAAACAGAATGTGGCGATTCCACAAGAAAACGTCATTGGGAATAGATCCTGTAATGTCGGGGAAAGTGAATTCGAATAAGTGCGTTACAATGAAGCTGTAGGAAATCAAGCACCAAAAACTAAGGAGAACAAATTACAACATCCTGTACACAAAGAAGAAAAAGAAATAAGGGGAGGGTAAAATTGAAAGCCTACTCTGTGTTCATAACTGCAGGTGTAAGGGTGCCTTGATTCCTATCGTATTTGTAGCCCACATTCCTTTCCCAGCTTTGCAAATTGGTTGCAACTACTGGATGGCTTTGGCTATGCCTCGAGTAGAAAATCAAAAGATTACAATCAGTAGACACAGATATCCCTTACGAGCTTGGAAGCTTAGCCTTGCAGTCATTTAGCTTTTTGGAATCATAATAGTCATGTCTTAAGTTGCTTGGCAAATCTTTGTTATCCTTATACCTGTCGTTATAGTTTGCGTCTGATATCAACATCACTAGATTGGCTCTCAAAGGAGCTCGCTAGATTGGTGAGTACTAGAAAGATTCCCATCATACACCATTTTGCTGAGTCAATCTCAAGAGCAGCCACTATTAGAAGCTTCAACAGGAAACTCGCTTCGTCAATACTAATCTCAACCTGATTCATGATTGTTCACTGCCCTCTTTTCACAACGATGCAGCAATGGAATGACCTTGTCTTCAGCTAAAATTCTCTCCCCGAACTCTGTTTCCACTTCAATTGCAGATATGTCAACTTAACCAAGCCTTCTTTGACATTCTTAATGATTTAATCGAAACACATTTTCAGTACATTCCTCTCTTAATATGGAACAGGATGCAAAAGTACTTCCAATAGTTTTGATAGCCAAAAGAGAACACAGAACCACATGTTAGTCAGAAATAGAATCTAGACAAGAAGCTGGTATCATTCGATAAACAGAGCAGTTGAATGGACAGCAAAGACCTTCTAAAAAAATCAGGTGAATGGCCTTCAATATCTCCCAAAAATAATTTAAGTTCAGGCGACAATATTAGCTTGTTGAATGTTATCAACACTGATCAGAATCCTAAAATTATCCGTACAAACATTAAATAAGTATAGGTGTTGTGGAATTGGACTAATAAAATGCATTCAACAATTCTATATTTTGAAACATTAAGGCATAAAGCCAAATCCCGCAACTTATGCGAGCATAACATGGACACTAGTCAAAGTCTAAAGAATAAAAGGATTTGATCGAATTACAGTTTCAGCGCCATTACAGAAACGTAAACAAAAACATAATAATAAATGCTGAAGCTTAAATATGGCACATGAACTCTTTCATAAAATGTCTCGAAGAAATGTGGTCTTATGTACTGCATTGATTGCAGGATGCAGACAAAGTCGATTTGCTGAAATGCTTTAAAAAACTCCAAGGAAATGCAGTTGGCAGTATTCTGCAGCTTTTACCAGCGTCCCCGCAAGTTCGCAACCCATGACAAAATAGAAGCTTTGAACAAGGTATGGCGTCCATCAAAGCATAATTCAAAAAGGAATTTTGCTAGATACTTTGTTGCAACTGCCCAGGCAAGGCACCTAAACTGTTTGACAAAATCATTTATAAAATCTACACCTAACTATAGTAGAGGCGCGAAAACCGTTTGACAAAATGTCTTAAAGAAATGTGATCACGTGGAATGCAGTGCTTGCAAGAGATACACAAATAGAATTGTTGAAAGGCTTTATAAACTTCACATAAATGCGATTGGAAGGTATACAGCGAATTCCGCGACCTTTGTTGATTTTCTCGTACCCTAGTGAGTGGCTAAAAAACAGTTTCCACGCGCTTTGCCAGCAATCCTCCCTACCTGTGCTAAAATTGACACTTTGGAAGAGGGCACGGACATCCATCAAAACTTAATGAAACGAGGTTTTTTTGTTAGATACTAAAGTTGGAAATGTTGCAGCAGACATGTATGCAAAACGTGGAAAACAGAGCCGAAACCCATGAATTGTTTGACAAAATGTATTGACAAATCTTCACCTACTGGTTATAACTCACAAACTCTATGACAATATTTTTCCAAAACATTTGCCTACAGGTTTCACATCTAATTATTTAGAGTCGTTAATTTCCGCACATCTATTGTGACCTTTTTCACACATCGTCCCATTGCAAATGGGGACCCCTTGTTTGTGCTTTTTAGAGTTTTTGTTAGAGCCTTTCCGACACCCATTTTGTCAGTTTTTGAATGGTCTGAGTTTTGGAAGTCATAAGTTAGTTTGTGCAAAACATGGTCAAAACAGCGTCTAGACGTCGTCAATGTGCCTAGAAAGTCCGAAGGACGAAGATTGCAATTGATTTGGGTCAATTTGGACAACTTTCTATTTTTGGAAAGTGTTGTTTTTTCGCTTTTTCCTCTTTTTTCGGAATTTTCATTTTTGGCACGTTAAACTCCGAAATGGCTAATTTTAGAAAAGTTTTCCTATTTTTTAGGGATGCTTGTTTTTTCTATTTTTGGAAAGGGATCTAGGGTTTGTAATGTTGGCTCCAAGTTACACTAAAAATGATCGACAAATTCCTTCAAAATTCAAGTTTATAAAAAAAAAACAATTTCCTAAATTTTAGGGATCCAAAGGAATTCAATGGATGAAAGATGAGTGGTTTTCAAATTTCAAACAAATTCGAGAAGAATTGCACAAGTTATGAAGATTTGAAGTTTTGATCTCATGGTGCACGAATTTCACCAAGTTCGCCCTCATTGGTGCCTGAAATGAATGAAATCCGCCCTGTGGCATGATAAGGTGCAACACTTAAGTGAAGTCCACTCAACATGTGGTTCCTAAGTCAAGGCAAGCACACTTAGCAAACAAGCAATGTGGCATGAAGTTGATGAAGTCCACCCTCCTTATGCCCAAAATAAGTCAAATCCGCCTTGAAGGAGCTGGTAAGTGGTGCCTAAGCATGATAAAGTCCGGTCTCCTTAGAGTCATAAATGTGATGAAGTCCACCTTAAAGCTAGATAGGAGTGGCATGAAGTTAAGAAAGTCCGCCCTCCTAAGGTGCAAAGGTTTGAGCAAGTCCGCCCAAGGGTATAAAGATGGTGCCTAAGTCAAACAAAGTCCGCCCTATGGCATGATAAGGTGCAACACTTCAGTGAAGTCCGCTCAACATGTGGTTCCTAAGTTTCACAAGTCCACCCAAGAGTATAACATGAAGTGCATGACTCCAAGGAAGTCTGCCTAGCATCATATTGAATGGTGCACAAGTTTAGCAAAGTCCGCCCAAGTTTGGGTCATGAAATCAACCAAGTCCACCCTCAAAGAAACATGCTAAATCTAGAGTAAAAGAATATTCCTTCATACTATCAGCAAGATATGATGTTCAAGTTTGAACTAAAGGTAGATTTAGAAAGTTTTCAAAAGAAGAATACTAAAGAATAAGTTCGAATTGCAACTGAAAACCAATTTAGAAACTTTCATTTTGAGACTAATATTGAAAGTTCGAACTAGATAAGGAGATGACAGTTCACTAAGGTCCAATTTAGAAACTTTCTTTGCAAATTCGAAAGACTGAAGACTGAATAGAAACAAAGTTTGGAATATTTACTGAGTTTCTAAATGAAGAATTCGAACTTCATTACAAATACAATTCATTCTTTCATTTTCTCATATGAAGTTCGAACTTGGAAGAGAAAGACACAAGAGGAGGAGAAGATTTTAAGAGTTTTTGTACAGATTTCAAGAGCATTTCAAAGACATTTCAAGTGCAGATTCAAAATTTTCTGAGACAAGCAGCACTTTCTTACTTCTCTCTTGTCTAGATTTTGAAGGTGACATGGGTATTCAAGGCAAATTTATTGAGTTTTCAATTTGGTTTTCAAATTTTGGATGGAGTCTTCAGGGACTTAGTCTAATTTTCGCATATTTTCCAGGATTCGAATCTGAATTCAACATTTATTTCACAGATTTTGGGACTAAGTTGTTCATTTTCAGATTAATCAAAGACAAATTTCACTCCCAAACCTTCTAATCAGATTGAGTTTTCAAGGGTTTCTAAAATTTCGAAGTGTTCGCAGCTTGTTAAAGGATAAAAGAGTTGAGGAATTGGAGTAAAAGGGACCAAAATCAAAGTACTCTGCCATTAAACCTTCAAAATTTGCACTCAAAGTTAGAATCTTAACAAAAATTTCTTTTTGGTTTTGCAGGTCATAAATGGCAGTTGAAGGCGGGATCATCGCAGAAAACACAAATGGAGTTTCGAGCCAAATTCGAAATTGAAGACAAGTCCACGAGCAAGGTTCATCCGAGCATAAAGATGGCCAAAATTTGGCTAAGTATGGGAAAAACTATTTCATAGAAAGAAATTCCAAATTCCTCCATTATGGCAAAGGCATAGAGGAATTCTTCTCCAAATTCAAGGCACTTGAAAGAATTTCAAGATATCAAGAAAGAAAAGTTCTCAGACTTGGTGAAAATATAGAAAAGAATTTTGGACTTCTTGGGAGATTTCATATATAATCTCAGACCTATGGAAGCAATCAGGACAACTTCTTGAAGGATTTCATCTCCTGAAGAGTCAAAGACAAGCTCCCAATCAGAATCAGATGGTGACAAGAAGAATCAAATTTCCATACTTAGACAATTTCTTCACACAAATTGGAGAATTCAGGAAGACATCCAACACGTTGAGGTGGTGCCTCATCATCTTCCAACCAATCAGATTGTTCCAAGTCAACATGTCTAGGTTCAATGAACCTGACTTATCCACAGAAGCTTCTAGAGGGCACGCTTCACAATGCAACAACCATCTATTTTTATTGTTGGTTCATATTTAGCAAGAAGGACAAGTGTCCCCAAATGTAATTTTCTCATTGGTCAAGGGGTAGTTAGTTGTAACAAACCCTAATTAGGGTTTCGATCTTTCAATTTGGGCCCTTGATCATTGTTCGATCTTGGTCATTCAAAAATATTTTGACTCTTAGATAAGGTTGTCTCCTCTCATTTGGAGAGTGTGAGGTTTTTGAAATATTGCTACGAGAAGGTCATTTTCAGATAATACATTACTTGTGTCCTTTTTCTTAAGGCTTTGTAATCTCTTTTATCTGAATGATTAGCAAGGTTTTCAATTTCTTCAACATCTTAGTCAGATTTTATTTCATGTTGTTAGGATTGAATGAAAGATTTGATAAGTACTGATTCTTGGTGTATCTCTGCTCATACTTTTGATGAATAAATGATTTTTTATTCATTGTGCAAAGTTAGTCTAAGCTTTCCATTTTTTGTTTTCTTAAACTTTCGATCATAAGCACATTCCTTGAAGATTGCATTTGCTTTGTGTAGTTTTCATAAGTGAGGTGAAGCAAAGTGTGGTTTATTGAGTTCATCAAATCAATACCGTCTCTTGAATTCATAGGAATAGATTAGAACTTCTAAACCCTTGTCTCTTTTTCAGTTTTTTTCGTGATCCAAGTCCCAAATGATAGAGCTTCATTGTCTAAACCTTCATTGTGAATTGAACAATCCAAGCGTAAGTCCCTTTGTGTACTACCAACATATCACAACTCCCTTTGAGATTATCCGCATGTCAAGACTTGACAAAAGAAACCATGGAATCGCCATATGATCTTCTAGCAATCTTAGCATACACGGTGATTTTGTTCAAGGGAGGATAAATTATCTTTGGGTACTTTATTCTAATGTTCAGTATATGATAAAATATACACCAACAAGACCATAATATAATTATTTGACAAATGCATGATAACAGGACAAACACATAACGAATTTGTTGAAATTTTGCAAGGATCACATGCTCATAATGACGAGATTCCCCTACATGAAACATCCATGGTAGAAGAAAATGTTTCCTTAAAAACATTTTGAGACCCTAAGCTTGTCTTGAATCCACTTCTCTACTTTGTTTATTGGTATTCCCTTTCATCCTTACTACTCTTCTATCATTCATGAAATCCAAATTTTCAGCTTTGACTACCCACAAATACACTCCATCAACAGTAGATAAAACAAATAAATGTGTACCTTCTCTTTCAATGAAATAAAGGTCTTCTATTACCTCCTTCACTATTCTAACTTCTCCCTCTCCTCCCACCTTTTCTCCTTCATGAATTTGCATTGTTTCAATGCCTTCTGAAAGAGATATCATTGCTGCAATCGCCACATCTTGTCTCTCAAATTAAGTTTCATCAAAAGGAATCACTGTTGGAACAAACTTCTCTATTTCTTCACCCTCATTCTCATCAAACAAAATAGTAAAATCTAATTTTACCTCAACTTCTGCTGCAACCTTTGTTTTATCTGAAATCAACTCATTTCAATCTACTTAAATTTGAATTAACAAATCATAATTCTTCACTTCTTCTTGGTTAGTTTTAGCAAAACAAACGTGTTCTTGCTTCACACCATCTATGCCATCTACTAAACAAACCCTTGCATTGTTGCATAACTTTTCCATTACTCCTTGCAATGGATTCAACTTGTGTTTGATTTCATCATTCATCAATGAGTATGTATTAGCATACCTATCATGTATTGCCTTCCTATCAAATTGTCAAGCCCTTCCTAACAAAACATGACAAGCATTCATAGGCATAACATCACACATTGTCTCATCAAATAATTTCCAATATTAAATTTTACCAATCTTTTTTTGTTGACCAAAACTTTCTTGTCATCTTGTAACCAAGCTATCCTATATGGATAAAGGTACTTTCTCCTCTTTAACTGCAATTTATTCACCATCTCTTAGAAACAAGATTATCAATGCTCCCACCATTTATGATAACATTACATACCTTGTCTTGACACTTACATCTTGTTCTAAACAAGTTCTTTCTTTAAACTAGTTCATTCAACATGAGTCTCCTAGTGACTAGCACTTCTCCATTTTGAGCATCCTTAATTGTGAACATTTAGCTTCCTCATTAACATTTGCAACTCTTGCTTTACCTTCATTTCTTCTTCTTCTTTTGTTTCCATGTTCTGGACATTCATAAGTTTTGTGCCCTTCCTCTCCACATTCAAAACAAGTTATCTTGTAGTTTCCTCTTTCAATCCCTCTACCGGATTTTCATCTCCCTCTAGAATATTGTTCACGGGGGTATGAATCATCTTTCCTTTGATTTTTATTGTTGTCGTGTTCTTCACTTTTCTACCTTTTAAGATCTAAATCCTCATCCCAATCTCCATGTGATCTTCCCTCTTTCTTTTCATCTCAACCTCTTCCTCTTTGCTTGTTCTCAAATTTCATGTTCAATCTTTCTTCAATCTTAAAGGCAAACGGGTATGCATCTTCCATTATGTAAACTCTCACCAAAGCCATCTCTTCTTGTATACTTGGCTTCAACCCATTAATGCAATGGGCTACCTTCTCTTTGTTGGCCTTTGAATGACCAATCTGAATCAAAATCCTATGAAACTCTTCTATATATTCTTTTATAATTCTTCCTCCTTGTTTGGGACTTTACATCTTCCTTAACAAGTCTAATTCATAATAAACCGAATTAAATTGCGTTTTCATTTTCTCCACCATCCTATCCCATTTAGTAGTCATGTCTTTACCTCTTCTTCCCATTTCAAGTTGGACCTCTTTCCACCAAGAAGCATGACCCTTCAATCCTATTTTTGCAAATCTTACTCTGTCAAGATCTTTTACTTCCTCAAACTCAAAGTACTCTTTCATGTTGTTTATCTAGTCAATCAATTCTTCTGGATTCAGTTCCCATTGAATGTAGGAACATCAATTTTTGGTCTCTTTCTCATTCCTAACAATACCCTCACCAAATGATCTTTCACATCTACTCCTATTGTTGTTTCATCTTCTTCATCACCTACATCATTATCATTTTTTGTAGCTTCATACTCTTCACTCTCAAGTTCTCTCCTTTGAGCAAAACTTCTTCTAATTTCTTCTTGTAAAGCTTTGGCTTTCCTTCTCAAGGCTATAAAATCATCACTACAGACAACATCTGGAGGATTTCTTCCTCCACTTCTAAATCTACCTCTACCCCAATTACATGGGGCTCCTCTTGCATACATTTTTCACAATACCCACAAGCTCAATCCTAATGCAAACTACCTCCTTCCAATTAATTTGTTTGTACACTTAAAATCTTCTAGCTCTAATACCAATGATGCAATATGAAAACAAAACTATTGTTTCCAAACACAAAAATCAAACAAGATACAACCACAAACTCTCTTCTTACTATTTTTAATTCACAATCATGGAAAGATTTGCAACACAAATGATCTTCAATGAAGATATTAAACAAAACAAGATTGTGATTACACTACAAAAATTCCCTCTTACTAACCTCTCGACTCTACTTTCTCTATTTTCTCACTCTCCAACTATGCCTTTCACTCCCACCACACTATCCCCAATTGTATTCGCTTCACTTGTACTCTTACCACTTATACTCATACCTCCCTTGCACTCTATCTTTGTGCAACACTCCACATGTTCGCTTCAATGTACTTAAAAACTTCGTTGTAGAAGCTAGTACTCCCTCATCTCTTCGCACTCATCCCCTCTCTCTACTTCGATCCCATCCCACATTCTTCTTTCTACACTAACTCCTTTGCTATCTTATCTGCAACCCACACCCACTCCCCCACACATTCATCAACGCATATCCAATTATATTCTACATTTGGTCAAAATAACTGATGTTCCTCCAAAAAAAAATATTGTCTTTTAATCTTCCACAATTAACATTAATGATGCCTCCTTATATATCTCATACATTATTTTCAAAACCTTGAAAATTGCTAAAATCAAAGTTTTGATGGGGCTCCACTCCTCAAACAATAACATTTAAAAAAAAAAGAACTAATGCCTACTAAGAATGGAAATTTTCAAGTTTCAAAATGAAGCTCCCTCTATGTGGATGCCCCTGCATCACAAGCATACTCGACAAATTTGGCAAGCAATCATGACTTTTATTCCAACCTAATTTAGTAGAAAAATAAAATGGAAATCAGCTCTTCAAGGGTTGTAGTGCTCACAAAATATGATCTCAGAATGTTTTTGTCAATACATTTTTTTTTATATTTGGATGGCTTGATGCAAAGCTATCTTTTCTAACACGTTTCCTCCTATGGAAGTGATTATTCATGGGTTACTCTCTAATATTATTTTGGAGCAGGCAACACTTGCTACAGTCTTGAAGGACAATCACAACAATAATTCAGAACTGCGGGCACAATTATCAAGAGTGTAGTCTTAGCTTGCAATTATAGCTAAAGATCACAATAGGTCTATCTTAATTTCATCAAGGAAGAGCATAAGCTTTGTACTCTTGGAGAAAAATAATATTTTCTCATTTTGTAACAAGTTTTCACTCGAAGCTATAGTTGTCTGATGTAATGCTAATATAATATTCTTTTATATTTAGCCTATTGTTACTTCTAGGCTTTTTGGCTTGGAGGTGCCTCCAGCAAGATATTACTTTCCATTGTATATTCTTTTTCTTTTAACTAATATATGCATTTCTCCAAAAAAAATAAAAATGTAAATTTGGACTTTATGTCAAAACTCTATTTATGCTCATATTTAGTCTTACATTGATTAATATCTTTTTTTCCTTACAATTACAAAATTATAGTATTTGTTCACACATTTAAGATTCCATCAAACTAAGTTCAGAGTTTGTTTTATAAATTGAAAAAAATTGTGTCTCTATTCATTGTTGTATATTTTTAATTTTTTTATTTATTTTACTATTTGTTGTTTGAGGAATTTTGCATAGTGTCTTTGTCTAGGATTTTTTTCACTATTTTTCAAAAAAAATAAATTATACTTTCGGATTAAAATGTGTCATGCTCACATTTTAACATATTGACATAGACATAAATCTCAATTTTATTTAAAAATAATAATTAAACTTCACCTAATATCGTGTTCGCATGATAAGCTATTGTGTGCACTTAATGACAATGCACATATACAAGGCTTTCTCAAACATGTCATTTAGAAGGCAAGGGAAGGGAACAACATATTTGGGTGTGACAAAACTCATTCCTCACACCCCAACAATGAGGGCATCTTAGCAGGTATGCAAGACCCTACGGATGTCCATTTTAAGATCATCCCATTAAGGTTTACTATATGGAGTGTGGAAGTTCAAACATTACAATGAGACTTATATCCTAAAAGTTCAATTTTAATTTCGCTAACTTTAATTATTTGCCAAGGCCTCATTCTAACAATTTAATAAGTGATTTAACCCTAGAATTATAAAATATATCTGTATATGGTGAAAATGGATAGCAATAAACAACAATATTGAAAGACTAAAATGGATTCAACCACCAAACCCTAGCCTAACAATGAACAAAGATCCACCATAACATATGAAGATAACCTAAGACAATGCAAATACAACTCAAAAATCATAAAGATTATACCATCACATGTCCACTAGGGTTTTGATCTCCATTCTTCCTATCTCCATTGATCTTGTTTGGTATGTTTGCTCTCAGATTTTTATGTGCACAAGAGCTCAATAAAGAACGGAATGTGGTTGCAAGTAGAATTGTAATGTAGCTAAGTCCTCCAAAATTAGTCATTAGGGTTTGGTAATGAAGAAAGCATCTCCTTAAATAGAAGACACAATAGAAAATGGAGGGTTAAGATTGAGAGGTGTAAAAAGAGAGGTCGGTTAGGATTAGAGGGTAGGTATAAGAAATACCAAAATAATGAAAGAGGTAGGTAGTGTAGGAAATAAGAGATGAATGACATGTGTCATGCGTAGAAAAGGTTAATGAATTAATTAAATAAATAAAGATTTATTTAATTAATAGAAGAAGTAGGGCAATTAAATAAATAAAATATTTATTTAATATAGGAAAGGGATAATTTAAATAAATAAATGTATTTATTTAAATGAGAAATAAGGCTAGAAGAGGATAAATGAATTAATTAAATAAATAAAAATTTATTTAATTAATAGAAGAATTAGGCTTAGATAATTAAATAAATAAAATATTTATTTAATTAGACATGACAATTTTGGGTGTCTACATTTTGCCCCTCTTTGAGACAATGCGGCTTGTCACGTTGTTTCAAAGAAGATAAGATGAACTGATACAGAGTTGCCCCAGGATGGGAATGATATGCCCCCTCGAGAGATTGGATGAAAAAGTCTAGAAAGATTGCAGACAATCTCTCGATAAGAAAGATGGGATAGAATGGCCTGATTGGATAAAGTGACAAAGTCACGGGATGAGGAAGACTGACTCGGGAAATGAGGGCGAGGGCTAGGGTAGGCTATAAGATAGACCACGGGCAAAAGACATCCTCATTGTCATCCACACCCTTAGAAGATCACAGTGCAGAGCGAGAAAAGAGCAGCAGCAGTCAGCAGCGATGGCATTCGTTCATAGATTCGACCGTGTCCGCCGATTCCAGCGACCAGCCGATGCAGGAGAGCCGGTAAGTACCCGAAAACCTCCTCGTACTTTCACGCATTTCGAGTTTTGTCATAAATGCATGTTTTAAGAGCAATAAATGCGTTAGGAATAGGATAGTTTAAAAGTGCAAAAACGCGCAACCGCGTCTGTGTCAGCGCCAGGCGCGTCTGTGTCGGGTCCAGGCGCGTTTGTGCCTGGAACCGCGTTTGTGTTGAATGCGGACGCGTTTGTGAAATGTAGTAGCGTCTGTGCTTTGGAATAGCTTTTATGTCATGCAGGGACGTCTGTGTTCCTCGGTCGCGTTTGTGTCTGGCATAGGCACGTTTGTGTTTAGAAAGCGCGTCTGTGTTGCAGAGGCGCGTTTATGCAGTCTATAAGCGCGTTTATGAGTTAAAAGCGCGTGTGTGTTGAAAAAGTGTGTTTGTGTGTTTAAATGCATGGTTTTAGTCCTTTAGGTCAAATCGGCAGTTCTGTGATGAACATACGCTGTCGATTGGATAAGCTGCTGAGAGGATACACTCAAGCAGGTCCTCTAGGAAGATTAGGATAAATCAAGGCACTTTGTGATGAACAGGGAGCACCAGGATATGCAGCACTTTGTGATGAACAGGGAGTGCGAATGTGAGTGACACTTTGTGATGAACAGGGAATGTCACACACGTAGTACTTTGTGATGAACAGTGAGCACTACTAGGATAAATAGCAACACTTTGTGATGAACAGTGAGTGTCACTAAGGTAGATAGCCATATGCATTTAGGTAGCAAGTAGCATTTTGTGATAAACAGTGAATGCCACGATAACTGACAAGATTGATTTGCTTGACTGCAAGAGTATTTGCCGATGTTGGAGTCACGGGAGAGATTCCCGTCGACACAGAGACTGCGACCAGAGTTGTCGATCCAGGACATGATTTCCATTGAGGAGATGGGTCTCACATATATGCTCTATGTGCCCGAGTTTCGGGCAAACATGGGGTTGCTGACTGCGTTGGCCGAGAGATGGCACTCAGAGACATGCACGTTTCACCTGCCGATGGGTGAGATGACAGTGACACTGGAGGATGTATACAGGATATTACATGTTCCCATTGATGGAGAGTTGATCCCCTACGACCGTGATGGTGACAGGGAGGCCTTGAGACGGGTCTTTCAGGATCCTGAGTTGGAGATGCGAGCAGGCCATGTAGCCTGGGACACCATGACTGCCACAGGATTGGCATTGTCGGCAGTTGTTGGGGGAGTTATCAGTGGATACTTGTGTCCAGACAGGGCCACACGAGGATTGGCAGTGGGCTGGGGAGGGGCCTTGGAGACGCTGATGGCAGAGCATACTAGGTATGCATGGGGGCCATGTGTCCTAGCACATTTGTACTATGAGCTGCATCAGTTTGTATACCATGGATCAGTGGGTTTGGGCTGCGGTGTGACTCTCTTGCAGGTGTGGGCCTATGAGCACCTTCCCATCACACGGCCTATTCATTTCAGAGGCAGAGGACAGGGACAGAGTTTTGTGCACCTATATGCGATGATTACATCCCAGCCTCGGATTGGGAGATTGGAGCACTGGAGGAGAGTCATTGACGATATTGACATGGTGATCTGGAGGCCGTACCTGGGGTGCGAGGAGTGGGGGGACGATGCACTGGAGCTGCCCTACACCTTCCGGAGCAGGTACCTGATTGGGCGGACGCCCTATATATTAGAGAGACAGCTGGTGGACAGGGTATGCAGGCAGTATGGCAGGATTCAGAGGATGCCGCGAGGCTCGGGCATGTATGCCCGTACAGTCAGAGATCAGGTGCAGTTTGGCCCACTGCTATCATATGATCAGGCAGTGATGCAGCTAGCGGAGATGATGCCGATGCCATGGGACATGTGGCCAGAGGTAGATGATGCAGGGATGGACGCAGAGTACTCTGCGTACTGGGCAGAGCATCCATTTCCTAGGTTGACGGATCCGGCAGAGCCAGTGGATGGAGAGGGTGGAGGAGATGATGATGATGGAGGAGGGGATGCAGGTAGGGGTCGGCGGAGGCGGAGGGGAGTGGTGGGAGAGAGACGGGTAGCACCTCGGAGGGAGGGAGGTCAGGAGAGAGCAGCTCCAGTGGTGAGAGGACGGGGTGGACTGCCCCTACAGGTGCCAGCAGCACAGGGTCCCAGAGAGGGACAAAGACAGGTGCAGCCAGAGGGACAGAGACAGGTACAGCCACAGGTACCTATACAGGCACAGGGACAGGTGCAGGCAGAGGCACAGGGACAGGCACCTGTAGAGGAGGAGCCACAGGCAGGGGCGGAGAGTGGAGACTCCGAGGAGGATGAGGTGCTTAGGCTACGGGAGATCTGCCAGGGCCAGGCAGATGAGATTGAGGATTTGGTTCGAGAGAGGAACCACCTCAGGATCAGGGTCCGAGATACAGAGCGGGAGAGGGATCAGGCCATCCAGAGATATACCGAGGCCGAGACAGCTCTGAGGGCAGGTAGGCGGGCGGCAGAGGATGCAGGGGCAGGCTACGCATATGTTTCGCGAGCCGGAGAGGAGATCGCCTACTGGAGGGATCTATATTATGCAGCCGTGCCAGCAGAGCAGCGGGCTAGGAGCTTCCAGAGGTCGTCGCGCACAGCGACGGCTACGGGAGGGAGCCGCAGGAGACAGGCATCCAGCGGTGGGGTTATGGGGCTTCCACCACCACCAGAGGGACAGGGGGATCCTGGGGCGGGTCCATCTATAGCTCAGACTCCGTCGAGGCGCGGCGGCTCCGAGGGAGGGAGTTCCTCATAGCTATAGTGGGCTCCCATTGTATCAGTAGATGTATCATTGTTGTATTGTAGACACCTGCGGGTGATTCTTTTGTAGCCATATGATTCTTTTGACATCATTGTATTATGACACATTTGATTGATTATATATATGAGATGATTCATCTTTTGCGGCAGCTATATGCATGTGTACCTTATGTGATGAGATGTTCTTATGTGATGCATGTTTTATGATATGGATGCTTATATGATGCAATGCCATATATTTTTGTTCTTTTATGTTGTATATGTGATGCCTGATGCAAATGAAAATGTATGTGATGCAAATGAATATGATAATGCAAATGATTATTTACATAATGAAAATGTGAGATGTGCTAACATGTGTTGTATGCAGGATGTGATGCAATTATAATATCTATATGTATGAAATGCTTATATGTGGTGATGCAGGTGCAACTATATGAAATGCAAATGTTTTTGGTGTGTCATTATACTCAGTCATGTGATAGCGGGCTACGCGGACTCGAGAAGGACAATGAAAGTCAATCAAGAAAGGGGGGATGGAAGACAGAAGATATGAACGTGAAAGAGCTTCTTGTGCGTTATCATCATTGAGCTTTATTATGGCAGAATAGGTTATGACAATCGAGGCATATGTTCGGCCCAGAAAGTCATTGTACCTGTTTGCATGGAGATAAGACAGTCACAAACAAGGAATGCCCCAGTTCACACTTAGACTCACAGTGTCCTCATATCCTTGGACAAGTCATAGCATTACTAAGAGACAATCCACAGACAGCAAATACAAATAGGTGACGATACCCCATCCTCGCCTTTCTAGTCAAAGACATCCTGGAGATAGAATCTCTAGTCAAAGACATCCCGGAAAAGCTAAAAGACATGTCACCAAAAAGATAAAACCAAAAGAAAACCAAGACTCGACACCAACATCCACTGTAGTCCTCAAGTTTGTGTCTCTTGTCACTTGTTTAAGTCAAATTTTGATTGTGGTCACAATGTTCACTTTCACAAAAAGGATAGATAGCACTGAACCATATGTTGTCTGAGTCTGTTGAAAGATTTGATTTTGTTGAAGCCCATTGTTGCTGCTGTGTCTCCTTGGAAACTGACTGAATCCATGAAACTGATACCTTATTGTGGAGAAGATGGAACGTTATTGCGGATCTGCAATGCAAAATGTTGCTTTATTGCGAATTGTGTGCGGATAGACTGAAGAGAGCTGAAAGAAACTGTACTCCTCGAAACATGTGATGTTCTCAGTTCCACACCCATTACTAGACGTAGGAATTGGCCGTAGTCACAGATAGTATCTGATTTATTATGGATGGAAAGAGAGTGAAAAGGGGGGGTTTATTATGAATGGCTAACCAATCTTGGGTAGATCAATAACAAGCCATGATGGGAATGGGTAAGTTTATTGTGAGTGAATTGGTCGTGAGTGTGTGCGAAGTGAAAGAATGAAAGGGAATCCTGAAGGAGGGAGGAGCAAAGTCCCTACGCATGGCGCTGGTGACCCAGTTTTCACCATGGTACTTGCCCAGGGCGCCACCGAAGTGGTTTTCACCGTTGGACGAAATTATTTCTCTTTACTTTTTTGGATTTTGCAATTTTTTTGTTGTCACAAGGCGCCTGTTTGCCAGGTTTTCACCAAGTAACAATTTTTTTGTTTTATAATTTTTTTTTTTTTGTATTTTTGAATTTTTTTGATTTTTTTTTTGTGTTTTTGCATTAGGATACTCAAAAAGAGCTTATGTGTAGAACCTGCAAAGGTGCATGCTGTTGATAGGATCCTCCAAGGATTCACCTTCTGTAGTAGAGAGCTGATATGCCCCAGATCCATATACTGCTGTGATGATGTAAGGACCAAGCCAGTTGGGTTCAAATTTGCCCTTCTTTTCTCTATCTTGCTGATTCTTGGGGTTCTCTCTGAGGACTAAGTCACCTACCTCAAATGTGCGAGGCTTGACCTTGTGATTGTAACTGCGACTCATTCGTTGTTGGTAAGCCTTGAGATGATTAAAAGCAGTGTGTCGTCGTTCCTCCAGCAGTTCTAGTTCTTGTAGGCGAGAGACCCTGTAGTCTTCATCGTTGATTATGTTTCTCAAGGAGACCCGTAAAGAAGGTAACTCGACCTCAATAGGCAAGATGGCTTCAGCACCGTAGACAAGTGAGTAAGGTGTAGCTCCTGTAGGTGTGCGGACACTGGTACGATAGGCCCAAAGTGCGGGATTGAGTTGGACATGCCAGTTACGGCCAGCGTCATCGACTGTCTTTTTAAGTATTTTGAGAATTGTTTTGTTAGACGCCTCAACTTGGCCATTACCTTGGGGGTAATATGGTGTGGAGAAATGATGAGAGATATGGAATCGCTCACAGAGTTCACGAACATCCTGGTTCTTGAAAGGACGCCCGTTGTCAGTGATAATGGAAGTAGGAATCCCGTATCGGCAAATGATGTAGTTCAGGATGAAAGTAGCGATTTGTTTCCCAGTAACTTGCGTGAGAGGCACGGCTTCAATCCACTTTGTGAAATACTCTGTGGCTGTGATAATGAATTTATGTCCGTTGGAAGAAGGAGGGTGAATCTTGCCTATGAGATCGAGTCCCCACTGACAAAAGGGCCAAGGAGATGCAAGTGGCTGTAGTTCTTGTGCTGGTGCGTGTATGAGGTCTCCATGAATTTGACACTGCTTACACTTCTTGACAAACTGATATGCATCTTTTTCCATAGTAGGCCAGTAGTATCCAGTCCTGATGAGTTTCTTGGCCAAGGTAGGACCACTAGTATGCAGACCACATATCCCTTCGTGCACTTCTCGTAACGCAATCTGAGCTTCGTCACTCTCTAAACATCTAAGGAGGGTGCCATCTAGACCTCGCCGGTATAGGATATCAGCTAGGATAACGTATCGGGAGGATTGGCGGATGAAAGTGCGGCGTTGGTTGTTCGATAAATCGGGAGGTAAGATATTGTCGCGAAGGTATGTGAATATGGAACCATATAACTGGGATTCAGGACCAACAACACATATCATTTCCGTGAGAGTGATCTCATATGACGGAATCAGCAGGTTGTCAACCAGGAACTCATAACAGGTCTCATTTTGCGGTAGGTCAATGAGTGAAGCAATTGTAGCCATGGCATCAGCAGCGCGATTCTGTTCTCTTGGTATCTGCTCAAACTCTATCTTTGCAAAGTGTTGTTTCAGATCATCTACCAGTTGTTTGTAAGGCATTAGCTTTTCATCTTTTGTTTGATAATCATCAGTTGCTTGACGGATGACAAGTTGAGAATCGCCAAAAACACGAAGTTCCTGGATCTTCCACTGAACTGCAATTCTTAACCCAGTTGTTAATGCCTCGTATTCCGCTATATTGTTGGTGCAAGGAAATGATAAGCGGTATGACTTTGGTATAGAATCACCTTGGGGAGTTATAAAGAGTATACCCGCTCCTGCCCCATGCTGTGTGTATGAGCCATCAAAGTATAGTTGCCATGGCTTTGCAGGTGATATTGTTAGAATGGACTCATCTGGAAATTCTGACTGTAGAGGAACATCATCTATCATGGGAGCATCTGCCAGTTGATCTGCAATGGCTTGTCCTTTTATGGCTTTTCTGTCCACGTATTCAATGTCGAATTCACTCAAAATCATTACCCACTTGGCCAGTCGCCCAGTAAGTGTAGCTTTGTTGAGTAGATATCTTAGTGGATCAATTCTGGCAATCAACTTGGTTTTGTGAGTAAGCATATAATGTCGTAATTTTTGTGAAGCGAAGACCACAGCGAGACATGCACGCTCAATTGGTGTGTAGTTCAGCTCATATCCCACCAATGTGCGACTGATATAGTAGACTGCTTTTTCCTTGCCGTCAGGTATTTGCTGTGCTAGTAGTGCCCCCAGTGCTGTTGGAGTAGCTGATATGTAAAGTAGCAATGGTTGATTCGGAATTGGTGGCATCAAAACTGGCGGGTTCAAAAGATAGTCTTTAAGTGCCTGAAAAGCCTGTTGACAGTTCTCGTCCCATTTGAACTTAATGTTTTTGTGTAGCAGGTGCTGGAAAGGATTACACTTATCTGCAAGTTGTGCTATGAATCTTCGTATGGACTGGAGTCTCCCTTGTAAAGACCGAAGTTGACTGATATTCTTGGGTGGCGGCATGTCCAAGATAGCCTTGACTTTTGCTGGATCCGCTTCTATTCCTCTTTTAGACACAATGAATCCTAGGAGCTTCCCGGAGGTTACTCCAAAGACACATTTCTTTGGGTTTAATCTTACCTTGTATTTTTCCAGCCTATCAAAAGCAACTGAAAGTATGTCCAAGTGTGTATTTCTGTCTATTGATTTAACCAAAAGGTCGTCGACATAATCTTCCACCTTTACATGCATGAGATCATGGAAGATAGTAGTCATGGCTCGTTGATACGTGGCACCTGCATTTTTCAGCCCAAAGGGCATGACATTCCAGCAGAAGGTTCCCCATGGACAAGTGAATGATGTTTTATGTTGATCTTCAGGTGCAATCCTGATCTGATTATATCCAGAGAATCCGTCCATTAAAGATAACATCTCATGGCCTGCTGTGAGATCAACAATTAAATCAATGTTTGGTAATGGGAAATCGTCCTTCGGGCAAGCCTTGTTGATATCCCTGAAGTCTGTACATATTCGGATGCTGCGATCTGGTTTGCTAACAGGTACTAAGTTGGAAATCCATTCAGGATAATCAATTGGGCGTATGAATCCGACATCTAGTAATTTCTCCAGCTCTGCCTTGACTAGCAATGCCACCTGTGGATGCATTTTTCTCAATTTCTGTTTTACTGGTTTTGCCCCCGGTTTGACTGTTAAATGATGCATTACTAAGTCGGGGTCTAGTCCAGGCATATCAGCATAAGACCATGCGAAGTTGACTTGTCGTTCCTTAAAGAAGCTTATGAATTTTGCTCTCTCGGCCTCTGTCAATGATTGAGCTAAAAATATGTTGTGTGGAACCTCTGCTGTACCAATGTTTGTTTTTATAGTCTCTTCTACCAACATGGATGATTTTTCCTCGTATGATGCTGGGAGAATGTCAAGCCTTCCATCTTCGGGCGCCTCAGAGAGGTTTTCACCCTCAGATACGTCCTTTCTTTTTACTTTTTTAGAGTCAGAGAGCGCCACAGTGTGGTTTTCGCCATAAGACCCTTGTTTTGTCTTTATTTTCACATTTTTGCGACTAGAAGGCCCGACACCCTCACCAAAGTATGCCATGTTATTTAGCTCTATGGCGTATCCTGCTTTATGGTCTCCAAGAGGAAGATCATCGTGAATGCCAAGATAATCAACAATAGCTTCGTCATTTTGAAATGTATCAATCTGTGGTGGTCCATCCTGATCCCAGTCAATGAGTTGGGGGTGAACGAGGGGAAGGTCTTTAGTGTTTTTAGAGTCCGCAAGGCTAATAGTGAAGATGTGGTTATATTCAGGTATGTCAAGGTAGTCATCGAGGTCGTCAATGGCACTCTCCTCATCAGTTTCGATCGTGAGTGAGTCCAAATTATCATCACTAGTAGCACCCTCAGGAACAGGTGTCCTCATCCTATGTGATCCTGACCTAGGGCCCTGAAACGAAGCTTGTGCGGGATCCTTATGGGTCGGTTCTTGACCAACTCTGAATTTCTTGTAAAACTCCTCCTCCTCTGTAGGTTCATCTGGCTCTCTAAATGTCTCATTAAGTTCATAATCGCTGGAGGATTTGTCTGAACCCCATTCCCACTCATTGGAGTCTGTGGAATAATTATCCTCTTGTTGAACTTCAGCCACTTTGACTCGCCATATCTGTTTTGTTCTCTTGTGTTGAATCTTGGGATTTAGAAAACCAAGCCCCTTAGAGCGTTCCCTTCTTGTAGTTAGCTCAGGTTGTAGAGGCTCCATGACACCTTCTTTGCGTAGTCCGAGAGGACTTTTTCCATCATACCCGAATCTCTGCAGAATTTTGAAACCTTTACCATAGTTTTCACAGGGTATTATAATTTGATCATGTGTATCATCTTCAGCGTCCTTATATAGCATTTTATATAAACTTTCTTCCTCTAGTTCGCCCCATTTTTGAAAGACGGTAGGATCCCATTTGAGGAGCATGATGGAGATTTGCTTATTAGGATGTGGTCTCCCATATTCCTTGGGGGAGTTCATGACTTGTCGTAAGAACATGGTTTGATTCAGAGTGTATTCTCCCATGCCTTTGTCTTGAAACTTGGCTCTAAGTTCACCTTGTTTGGATGTCGAGGGCTTTAATGACTCAGGATCAATATATGCTGAAGAAGGAGTAGCCTCACGATTGCTGGGAATGATAATCTCAGTATGTGATCTCAAGTTATTGCAATATATGAATGGATTTGGATCACCATTGACCGTTACCTCGACTCCATTATGAGGAAATTTTATACACTGATGGTACGTTGATGGGACCGCTCTCATTTCATGAATCCATGGACGTCCTAGCAATATGTTATACGTGAGGTCTAGATCCAGGACTTGACAAATCACATCCTTTGTGACTGGCCCTATTCTTAGTGGTAAGATGACTGTGCCCTTGGACGAACGCTCTTCATCATCATAAGCCTTAATAGTGATTTGGTTTGTAGCATTCACAGCTTTGTCAGAATATCCCAATTGTCTGATGGTGCTCAATGTACAAATATTAAGACCTGCTCCTCCATCTATCAGGACTCATTTTATTCGGTGTTTATGTATGAAGGCTTCAATATGTAGAGGTGCATTGTGAGGCTGACTTATGGAGGCGTCATCGGCTTCTGTGAATGTGAGGGAGTGTGGAACGGATAGGTATCCCACCATGGCTTGAAACTGATCCACGTTTAGATCCGTAGGGACAGCAGTATCTCTCAAGGTTTTGTCAAGGACAGCTTTATGTGCAGGAGATATACGTAAGAGCTCAAGAATAGAGATGAGTGCGGGTGTTTTCCCTAATTGCTCTACAAGATCGTACTCAGGCTTAGTTGACGGAAGATTGGTATTCTTAGAAGAGGTTCCTGGCAATGTGATCTTACCTCGACGGGTTGTAACATGACATTCAGAGGTAGCTTCGGATGAAGATCCCACACCTTTTAGGACAATTTTAGGTCGCTGAGGAGGATTCTCAGGATTTTTATTTTTGATAGTAATGGTAGAAATATGATTGTCCATTGAGATGTGATTAATAGTGGAATCATAATTGTAAGATGTTCTGGTGTAATTGGCTTGATCATCTGTGACTTTGCCTTTTCCCTTGTCATGTTTTGGGAATGGTTCCTTAAACACCTCATGCTCTTGGTTAGATGAATGTCCCTCAATCTCAATATCTCCTCTGTCAATGAGATCTTGTACAATGTTTTTCAATCGATGGCAATTACTTGTCTTGTGACCCTTGCTCTTATGAAATTCACAATATTCATCATCATTCCACCAATTCGGTTTTACCTTTGGTTCATATGGAGGAAAATCTGGGACCGTGATCACTTTGTTTGCTACAAGCTTTTTGAATACTGATTCAAGTGGTTCTCCCAATGGAGTGTACTTCCTTCGTGGTTTAGCAGCCGTTTGATTGTTCACTTGATTGTTGGTAGAATTTGATCCAGAAAAGATGAACTTTGGTCTCACTGTGTTGGCATCAACAACACCATCATTAACGGTGTTCTTGTTCTTGTTCCAAAACTTTGGTTTGTCCTTTCCCTTAAAGTCCTCTTTGTTTTCTTTGAATAGTTTGATAACTCCTTGTTCAATCAAGACCTTTTCTGTTGCTAGGCCCTTTTCAATGACATCCTTAAATGTAGACAAACAAGCTTTTCTGAGATCATAACCAATAGCCTTGTTAACATTTTGTGTGAACATTTCCACCATTTGTTTTTGCGGGATTTCACAAGAGCATCTGCTAGCTAAGTTTCTCCATCTTTGTAAAAATGACGCAAAAGATTCTCCTTCTTTTTGTTTCGTATTGCACAAGGTAGTAACTGAGACATCTGTTTCAATGTTGTAAGAGAAATGTTGAATGAATGCCTCTGCTAAGTCACCCCATGACTTAATACCAGGAGGTAATTGAGAAAACCATTCCATCGCTTGATCTCCTAAGCTCTGTGGGAACAACCTCATTAAGTATGTTTCTTCTGCTGCTACCTCAATGCAAGCTGTGAAGAATTGTCTTATGTGTGCCTTGGGGTCTCCTCTCCCTCTATATTTGTCAAATTTCGGTGTTGCAAAGTGCGGAGGAAACGGAGGCATTGGAATGCTCTTATCAAAGGGATAAGGGCATATATCTCTCATAGTATATGTGGGTTTTGATGTGCCCATGTCTTCCACTTTCTTTTGTAGATCTCTAATTTGTTGCTCCAAATTATTTTTGGGAGGAGATGGATTTCTTGTAGCATATCCCATGTTTGAAACACCCATTTGAAGAGGAGCTTGTTGCATGTATGGATGATACTGATCGTAGACATGTCCATATGGAGGTCGATATTGCTGCGACATGTATGGAGCACTTGGTATAATTTCTTGTTGAGGGACCCCATATCTGTTTTGTGTATATAAACCATATTCAATGGGCCTTTCATTTTCCATTGTGTTGCCCCCAATTTTGGCATGAGGTCTTCTTGTGTCAAAATTTTGAGGAAGTCCTTGAGTATCCATTTGTCTTGGTTGACCCATATCTTGAGTATGTGTTTGAACATAAGGCCTCCATGATGGTCTTTGAGTGTAAGTATCGTGCATTTGAGCTTGTGTATGTGGGATTGCTGGTTTCTGAAGCAAAACTGATGGTGACTCCGGCATCATATTATTTGGTCCTCCACTATTAGGTTGAGTTTGTTGTGAAGGTCTACTTTCCATGAGTTGAGATAAATCAAAATCATGTGGTATCTTAGCTCCACTTTGTGCCATCATGTTTAGAAAGTATTGACGATCTCTCCTCATTATCTCTTCAACCAATCTATTGAATTGAGGATCCATTATAGATTCTTGTATGTCTGCTGATAGTATTGAAGAATTGTCCACATTATCATTGTGTGTCGCGTTGTGTATAGCGTTTGCGCTTTCCATATTTGGATTGTGTCTATAAACATTCATGTCTGGTAATGTAGTGTGCTCAGGATTGTAGAAGACATCATTGTCATACTCATAAGAACTCATGTTTACGGGCCCTTGAGCTTCTTTAGCTTTTCTCCTAGATTTTTGAAGACGGGTTTCAACCATGAACTAGGTGTTAGACCAATATGTGAGAGACTTAGACGAAAATGACAAGAGTATGTAAGACCAAGAGTTGTATGGAGTGTAAATGAATCTGAAGTTTACTTGCAATGTCCAAAGTGTAAGACCAAGTATGTATGTTGTAGAGTAGGTGTGACTTCCAAAGAGAGGATAGTTTCTCTTGATGAGGTAAGCTGACCTTGACTCTAAGTAAGACCAAATGAGACCCAAAGGTAAGAAACCTTGATGAGGGACCACTTAGCAAAGTGTTGTAGTATGTAGTGTGTTGACAAAGTATAGTGAGGACAAGCAAGTGACCTTTTGACTCAAGTTTAGACAAGTATGAATGTAAAATGAGGTATGAAGCAATGATGGACTGTGTAAGACCTTAGAACAGGCTGAATACTAGATGAAACCTGAAGAGATAACCTAGGAAGCTCAAGTGTGCCGAAACTGATTTCTTTGTTTGCTTGACTGTTAAACTTTTTTCAAATCCTGACACAGACGCCTCTGTATACTTCACAGACGCGGTTTGAAGACACAGACGCTATTCTGTTTAACACAAACGTGATTCTGAGATTTCCTGTTGATGTTTGCTAAGACTGTAACAGTTTTTTGCAATTGTGGACACAGACGCGCCTGTATACTTCACAGACGTGATTTCCAGACACAGACGTGTCTCTGTTCGACACAGACGCTGGTAAAAACACAGACGCTATTCTGTACTTCACAGACGCGTTTATCAGACACAGACGCGGTTCTGTAACCTTAGTGCAATCTTTCCTATCTGTGAATTTGTTTTGCTGTGACCAAATCTGATTTTTCGACTGTTTTTCGTGACAAGAGGACACAGTATTGATGACCCAATGTTTGCAAACTGTTTAGACTCCAAAAAGTGTGTTGTTTGATGTAAAAAGTTTTTGCATACACTTGAAGACACAAAAGACACAATGTTTTGTTGTTTTGTCTTGATTGTTTGAATGTTTATCATAAGTCAAGCACAATTCTTATGGCTGGCCAGGACAATAATTGTTGATCCCACATGGGGTTTTACCCCCGAGGCTACGCTATTCAGAGCGGATACTTAGATGCTTGACCTCACTGGCTCCACCCTCGGCACTCACTTCTCGGGTCAGCCAAGCATCAGTCCCCATGAAAACTCCCCATGGCGAACTTTGTATCTCTACTAAGAACCGTATGTGTGTGGGCCGCTACCAGAGGTCCGACCTCCTGCCTCAACAACTAGAAGGATTTGGGCATCTAAAACAATGAGGTACTAGTAAGGGCATCCGCTCATGTGGCCATACATGCGGCACTTTCAGCTCTGTAAATACAGAAGGCTCCCAGCCGGTAGGGGTTACGCCCTACAAATGATCAAATAAATTTGATCAAACGGGTTTATGGGGAGACATAGTGTCGGTATGAACTAATCAGCACACGTTATTCATAGTTTTCACCATGAATACATTTGATTATAGTGGCTTGGAAGAAGATGGTTTTTCTTTTGCTACCACTTGGGTCGTTCTCTTCTCACTAGTAGTCCTAATGACCACACGGGAAGACAGGCCCTCTAAAGAATAAACAAAAAGAGCCTATTGCTCAAGACACAAAAGACAATGGTTCAATTTTAGTGCACCAATTGAAGTGTTTGCTAAGCTATGAAGACAAGGCACACAAATAAAATTACAAAACCCTAGCTAAGGCCCTGCAACAAAATTGTTAGTAGTTTGGGTTGTTTCAAATGATAACCCCTTCCTGCAAGCACACAAGTTAGGTAAATTTTAGAAAACCCAAAAAAGACTTTGTGAAAAGGGGCCTTCAACAAAAACGTATTTGCCTCCAAAGCAAGCTGCACAAACCAGGTTAGCTAGATCTGCAAAGGTTAGCCAAAAATAAACCAGATCTGAAACCCTAAGTACAAAATCCGAAAAGCCGAATCGAAAAACTTGAAAAAAATAAAATTTTGCAAAACAGAATGCACAGACGCTGTTATACCAGACACAGACGCGTCTGTCCGACACAGACGCGGTTCTGTGATTCTCAGACGTGATTTCAGAACACAGACGCCTTTTTATTCTGCAGACGCGATCAGATGGCTCACAGACGCGATTCGGGATCACAGACGCGATTAGGGATCACAGACGCGACTTTCGGAAACCTGCAAAAATAGAAAATGACAGAAACACAGACGCGATAAAAGATATCACAGACGCCTCTGAAATACAAAAACGCGATCCGAACACTCGCAGACGCGGAAAAAACCTAAAATGTCGTCGAAATCGTCCGATCTGCAACTTCAAAAATGCAAAATCTGCAACAAAAATGTTAAATGCAAAGGGACAAGAGTCCCACCGGGCGTGCCAAAATGTATATGGTGAAAATGGATAGCAATAAACAACAATATTGAAAGACTAAAATGGATTCAACCACCAAACCCTAGCCTAACAATGAACAAAGATCCACCATAACATATGAAGATAACCTAAGACAATGCAAATACAACTCAAAAATCACAAAGATTATACCATCACATGTCCACTAGGGTTTTGATCTCCATTCTTCTTATCTCCATTGATCTTGTTTGGTATGTTTGCTCTCAGATTTTTATGTGCACAAGAGCTCAATAAAGAACGGAATGTGGTTGCAAGTAGAATTGTAATGTAGCTAAGTCCTCCAAAATTAGTCATTAGGGTTTGGTAATGAAGAAAGCATCTCCTTAAATAGAAGACACAATAGAAAATGGAGGGTTAAGATTGAGAGGTGTAAAAAGAGAGGTCGGCTAGGATTAGAGGGTAGGTATAAGAAATACCAAAATAATGAAAGAGGTAGGTAGTGTAGGAAATAAGAGATGAATGACATGTGTCATGCATAGAAAAGGTTAATGAATTAATTAAATAAATAAAGATTTATTTAATTAATAGAAGAAGTAGGGCAATTAAATAAATAAAATATTTATTTAATATAGGAAAGGGATAATTTAAATAAATAAATGTATTTATTTAAATGAGAAATAAGGCTAGAAGAGGATAAATGAATTAATTAAATAAATAAAAATTTATTTAATTAATAGAAGAATTAGGCTTAGATAATTAAATAAATAAAATATTTATTTAATTAGACATGACAATTTTGGGTGTCTACAATATCAAAGAAAGCAACTTAAATAACAATTCATTTCATATCTTTAAGTGATTGATTTCAATTTTTAAAAAGTACTTTTAATACCAATATTTGAAAATCTAAACGTATTCAAAATTATTAGTATTTCCTTAATATCATTCAACATTAATATAGAAATATTTAATGATATTCTATAATTATTCATTTAAATCTATTTGTTATTATTATTAATTCTGCATCATTGCTTTACTATCAAATAGTAAAGAAAAGAAAATAAAATTACCTAATTAATTCAACCAATGAATTTTAACTTATAAAATTTCAACTATAATATGACTCTTATAATCACTTATTAAAATAAAATAAAAAACCTAATTTTGATTGAGAATTGAACCTCATCCATTGGATAAGTTTCTTCTTCCACCCTTGAATGAAAGGGATTCCTATTTTTTTGTAAAGTTTTATCTTAGAAAACAAAAAGCTTCTCTCTCATTCCTTTATTTTCGTATATTTGTAAGTGCAAGCATGGAGAGAGGATTCTCCATAGAGGAAGAGAAAGAACTTGGCTACATATCTATGCTCTCTAATGGGTTTTAAGCTTTTCCTCCCTACTTTCTACTATTTCTTCTAGTTTAATTTCTTTACCAAATGTTTTTATTTTTGCTTGAAAATGTAAATTCAAGGATTTTTTATTTATTTTTAAATAAAAAGCTTAAAAATTCCTCTATCACATATGGGAACTATCCTTCTCAAATGTAAAGGGGATCATTATGTCAACAATTATCTAATCAATGTTGCAATATTATCTTATTATCTATCAGATGAGTTTGTGAAGCAAGCAAAGAAGTCACAATGATGTCAAATCTTGTCAACAATACTTAACACACACACACACACACACACATATATATATATATATGTGTGTATGTGTGTATGTATATAGAGAATGTACTCATAATAAAAGATATGTTCATTTAAGAATTTTATTGTTATTGTATAATTTATAGAATGTATATATGTGTATATGTGTATAAAGATTTGTACTCATAATTAAAGACGTGTCTATTTAAGAATTTCATTGTTTTTGTCTAATTTATCTTGTTCTTCAACTTATCTCTATTAATCCTCAGTTATAAGAGAATTTGCAATTGTCTCTATTGAATTCTCACATCTAAGAGTGATCTTAAAAATAAAATTAGACTTAAATGATTTAGAACATTTAATTACATGCTTCTAAACTTTATCACACATTCGTTACAAGCTAATTTATTTAATTTTTTCAAGAATCTTAGTAAACTTATTCTCTTGTGCTAAGTAGATATATGAGGTTTCTTTTTGCAAATAAGGCTTGTAAACTTATGATAATTTATTACAAAGTTGAAATCAAACCTTGTCATGTCTATTTTTGATTAATTTAATTTCATGGATAAATCATACAATTCAAACAAGATGATGTATTTCTTGTAAGGTCCTTAGGGCCAATCTTGTTATATAGTTTGTAATTTTAAAATTTGGGTTCACTCATTTAGGATTAGGCCAATGTTTTTAAGAGTTATTTAATTTGTTTCCATTCCAAAATGAGGTGTGGGATTTTAGGCATCCAAGTTTGGGTTTGTTATCCTTGTTTTTAGCGTTAGCAAAAAAATGAGGGTACCCAACAAATTTTGGTTCATTTGTGGTTTTTCCTACTCTATGGTTCGCTTTTCGAGACATTTTTATCATCATAAACGTGTTTTCCCATGTTTTACACTTATTCACTTTTATGTGAAGTCTAGGTGTAAATCGGGTTTATGAACCCGATTTACACTAAGTTAGGCATTTTAGGTGAAATTCGAGTTCATACACCCGATTTACACCTCTTTTGGCTTTTTTCACCTCATAGGTGTAATTTGGGTTCATAGACCCGATTTACACCTCATATGTGCAATTCGGGTTTCTAAACTTGAATCTCACTCATTTATTGCACTTTGAGTTATTTGTGGCTCATTGGAAGAATTGGTTTAGGAGCCTTCTACCTTGGTTTTTAAGACTCATTTATTTCTTTTTACCCTCATTTTAATCTTTCACAGGTTGATTTTGTGGCTGGAGGGAGAAGAATGCAATCATACATTTCGAGTATGTATCCATTGTTCCCTCTTGCTAGGGTTTTAGAAACCCTTTTTGTTCTTCCTTATTTTTATTTTCATATGCATTTCACTATTTTTTATTACCAGATGTTTCATTTGGATCATATGATCCTAAATGATTTTGATTATTTATTTTGATCTTCCTTTTTGGTGTCGTGGCGGGACCGTAGGCCTGATACGCACCACTGAATGGTCTGTGGTGGATGTGCGACCTCACCACGGCCTCACCTTTCTTTCATGTTATATATTAAATGTTATTGACTGTATTATGGTGTGGGCGGCGCCATTGGCCCATCACACACCATAGTGTGGTGTGTGGCGGGTCGACGACCCCAACCACACGTTGTTCCCTTCCATTTCATTGAGGTGTTGGCGAGGCCATAGGCCTGCCATACACCACGATGTGGTGTTGGCGGGTTTGCGACCCTGTCCAACACACGGTTTACCCATGGTTTTTGCAGTGATTGTTAATGGTGTTTGGCGGGGTCGTAGGCCCGCCATACATCTATGACCCAGCCCGACACTGTGTTCTTATATATAATGGTGTATGGTGGGTTTCTAAACCCGCCCTCCACCATTTCTTTTGATCTTCCTTTTTTGGTGTTCGGTTGGTCTATGAACCCGACTGACACTTCTTTGCCATGATACACCTATTTTTGGTTTTTCCAAATGTAATTAGAACTTAAAAAACCCTAATTACGTCTTTTCACCCATTCTTTTGTAAATGATTTTTTTTTAATTTATTTATTCATAATTCATTTATTGCAAACATGTAAATGGTGATTTTTCACCCAATTTACCATGGAGATATTAATTTGTGGAAAAGGGGTTTTTGGAAAACCTAATTGTTTCAAATGCACTATTTTCATAATTTGTTCAAGTCATATGAACAAAAGTTAATTGATCTAATATATTATTATAATGTTGATGATTGTCTTTTTCTCTCAGTATTATTATTATATCAATGGCAGAGGTTTCTCCAAACAAAAAAGGAATGAAATTCAAGAAGTAAGACCCACATCCAGTTTTTCCACCTTCTTCAGTTACTTCTAATATTGATCATATTAGAGACATGGAGATAGGTCATGTTGATGTGGAAGAATTTCATAAAAGAATCAAGAAACCACCTTCATAACGTAACATGGAAGATATTATCAATAGTGGCATCCACTTAGTACCATCTTTTCCCATGTCGGCTCAAGATCCTGAATTTGTAATGGCAGTGGCAAATCATTTTGATCCAGATAGCAGAAGTGTGAAGGATGATTCCAGGAAGAAATTGACCAGGCTTGATGAAGAATTATTTGATTCAGTCTTCAAGTGTCTCAGTATTGAGAATTATATTGATATTACAATGCAATCATCTATAGCCTACTTTGATAGAAATTCAGATAAGTTTAGGTGTAATATGAATGACAATTGTGGAGGAGGAGATGAGAAGAGTTACCATGAGGTTCTTTAAAGCTAGAAAGGACTTTGATTAAAGAGGAATGAGAAACAAACTAAAGAAGGTGTATGCACATGTGCATTGGATTGAAGATGTTTGGGGTGATTGTAGGTCTGAGCATGAAGTGATAAAACTTGATTATTGTCGACTGACAGTTGAACAGATTGAGGACTTTGGTCTTGTTGATGTTCCTGAAGATTTGGAGGAAGACGGTGATATCTTGGACCCAATGTATGAGAAGAACAAGGTTTCTTCTACTCCTTTGCCTCTAATTCAGTGGTCGTAAAAGAAGTGCATTTCTATCGGGGCACACTTTCAAAGTATTCTTACGAATACTAATGTTTGGTTATCTTTGCATGGTGTTCCTTTAAAACCTTTCTCTTATGCTTCTAATGATGACATTGTTGGCCCAATGGGAAAGAGATCAGAAATTAGAACAAAGAACAAATAGGATCTTGTTATTCCGGCAAAGTTGAAATTTATAGTTGGGTCTAAGAAAGGTAAAACCCAAGGAGAACCTTCGAGTTCTAAGGTTTAGGAAATATTAGAGTTAGAGGTATCAAATGAACAAGAGGAGGACAATCATCCTGATGAAGAGTTATTCACGGATAGAAGGACGAGCAAGAACAAAATGAATTTGATGTAGAAGAGATGCCATGAGCAGAAGAATCCTTACTTCAGATATCTTTTCCTTCATCTATGTTACATGTTCTTGTTTCTACTTTTAGGCCTGAGCCTCCAGTGGTCACATGTATTTCCCCTTCAAGTGTTATTCATGTATCTTCCACTAATGCTAGTGAGTCTACTCTAGATACACCCCATGTCGATATTGAGAATGTATTTTCTGATTTTCCCTCATTAACTGAAGTATCTGCAACCATGATGGATGATTTTGATAAGTTCATGAATGAAGCAATCCCTAGATCCAATGAATCATCCCTTGAGAATCCTCCCCATGTTAATACCATGACCTCTCCTATAGTAACCACCACTATTCAGGATTCTATCGATCCCTCTTACGAGATGGTAGCTGGTGAGGATGATGATGCAACTTTACCTCCTTGGTTAATGACAAATACACCTAAAAGAAAGAAACAATTTGTTTCTCCTGAAGACTTTGATTTTAGCCAACTTGTTCCTATGAAGTCCAAGATGGTCAAGAAAGCCAAAACTTTGTTGAGGGTAAAAGTTGGTAATAATAAGAATAAGTATGTTGAGATTGTAATTCCTCCTCAAGATGCTATCATTGGACAGGTTCGGGACTCATATTATACCATTCAAAGGATTGATCTAGGTAAGAAAGCTCATGATTATGTGGCACATGATTCTTAATCTACTTTGGAGGCTTTAGTTTCCATATATGATGAGGATAAGGTCAAGAAAGATCAACTTAAGGCATGAATTGAGAAACTCACCTCAATTCTTATCAAAGTGACCAAGTCTTCAGAAGTTGTTGAACCAGTGGCAACTTCTGTGGATGACCAAGTTGTTAAGAGAGCTAAGCAGGCCGCATCAAGGAGAAAATCCATAGGAGAATGGATGGATTGAATGATAAGTCAAGGTACACAACTCCTGAGTTTGGATTGCACCATTGTCACCAACCTTGACGTTGTGAGGACAGTGGTGGATAATACCATAGGAATTTTCTCCCATGAACTTGAAACACAAGAAAAGGATTTTGAAGCCTGGTTGAAGTTTCAGGATTATGATCTTGATAACCTCATCCAAAATGGTGTATTTCCTTCACGGTGCATGTACATTGAGTAGCAAGAAGCTTTGGAGCACCAGATGAATGTTCTTGAGCATCTAGTTAAAGATATGAGGAAGGTGCAAAAGGAATATGCTAAAAAGAAAACAGAGATTGTTGCCAAAATCTCTAAAATCCCATGTACTTTCCTTGATAAAAATGAAAAGGTACTCAATGAAGATGAAATCATCAAAGAATTAACCTACTCTTGACTATTGAGGTTGATAGGGAAGACTTCTCTTTGTCCTCCATTGATAAATTACTTGATCTTCAATTAATTATGGATTTTCTTGATTCACTTCTAAAGAAACATAAGAAGTGTTGTACTGAGTTAGAAGATTCTATCACAAGGGTCAAATTCATCACCAGGAACACCTTGGGACCTAATAGAATTTAAATGAAGAATGCTTTGCAGAAGATCGAGGAATTCTAGAAGCGATATTTATCCCAAGGGAATGACACTTAGTCATTTCTGCATTTTTTCAGTGGCATTTTATTATGCCATTGACACCTCAGGTGTCATTTTGTAATTGCACATGTGCACTTGTTTAGTGCACAAGTCCTAAGTCAAATCGAACTCTTCTTTTGACTTAGTCATAGAATTAGTTGTAATTTCCTATTTTCATGTTGCACCCCTCTACTATATATATGAGGTTTATTATTGTAATAAGGATCATTTTCCATCTTTGTTTATGCAACAAAACTTTGCCGAAGTGAAGAGCCAATTGAGACTTGGTGTTCATTTTGTAAATTTGCAATTTAATCAAGAAAGAGAGAAGCTTGGCATTCAAACTTTGTTTTGAGTTCAATATTTTATATGATGAATTTTTTTATGTCATTGGTGTCATATGTTCTTGAATGACTAAAATTAGATATAGTCTTGGTGTTTAAAATTGAAAAGTATTTTGAGTCTTTATAAGTAATCTATGAGTTACTTTGAAGTTTCAAGAATTGGAAATTGGTTAAGGGGAGAATTGCTTTAAGTCTTTGAGCTTTTACAAATTATCTCTAAAAATTATATTTAGAAGATAGAAAGTGGAGTTTTTTTGCTATACAAACTATTTGGTTAGAGTAGAATATCTTTCGATATATTTGTGTCTTTGAGCTAACAATATATTTGGGTTATAGTGGTTGATAGGAATTTTGGTACATTGAAGGAATCTTTGTGTTCCTAAGTGTGCTAACTCTCGTCCCTGAGTCATTTTCAGAAAAAGGGAAGTAATGGAAGACTTTGTTCTTTCATGAACACTTTACTTCCTAAGTAAATTAGTTAATATTACTACAAGTTTTAATACATTTAGAGAAGGAATCTATTCTGAAAAGATAATTAGATATAATTGGTTCTGAAAGAAGAGGACCAAGTTGTTATTGTACCCTGGATTAGTGTAAAGTTAGCAAGTAGGAAAAATAGAAATGCAATTGCAGTAGAAAGGGGGAGCCTTCCCTTATAATTAGGAGGGGTTATATCTTGTCTTCTGAGAGATATCATCCTATGTGTTGTCATGAAACACACATTTTGTGAACCTTCATCAGTTTACAAAATTTTTACCCAACAAGGTTGCAATATATATTACTTGTAAAAATTTCATTTAGGAAATCATCTCATCTTATATCAATTTATAAAAGTTTCATGAAATAAGTATTACAAACTCTAATCATAGTGTGAGATATTATGGTATCAAGCCTTCACTAGTGAGCACTTTTAATATGTTTAATTAATGAATCTAATATAATACATTTATGCTTATAATTGTGAATGTTATGAATGGAAATGGTCGATCGTTATGATCCCCAAAGTTGTATGTACTAACATGTTGTGCAACACTTTCTCTTGAACCAAAAGCAATCAGTTTTGCAACCAAGCATTGTGTTAACTTGTCCTTAATTTGTCTATCTTACCGATCAACCATATTACTTCTATGGATTAAATGCACAGTGATAGGTCCTTAATTTGTCTATCTTACGAATAGAAATGGTTGATCATTATGATCCCCAAAGTTGTATGTACTAACATGTTGTGAAACACTTTCTCTTGAACCAAAAGCAATCATTTTTGCAACCAAGCATTGTGTTAACTCCTGCAACCATAGACAGAACCAACATTGATTAAGATAAAAGCAGTTCCAGGCAATCCAAACTATTCAAGGCTGACACTCACATGTGGATATCCTCTATAATGATTTGAACCACCCTAAGGACATGTCATTTAGTAATCTATTGAACTGATTCAAGTGTGCATTTATGTCTTAATGGTTGTTAGGAATTTTAATCCTAATATGACTCTTTCTCAATTTATGGTTTTTTTATTCAATTAATAAAATCTCTCTCTGGATTTGGGGACCGAGTAGTAGTTAGAAGAATTAGTAACATGTTTGATTGTATAAATAAGTTTGTACACAACCTTAAAAGGTTAGGGACTCTATGACTATTAGAGCTATATTTTGAAGAAAATATGATGAATAAAATACAATGCATTTTTGAACCAGTTATATAATCTTTTAATTTCATAGCGAGTACTTACACAAGAGGGCCCACTTGAGGTAAAGCTACTCTTAGTTTAGTTTAGTTCAGTTAGTATTCTTCCAAGTGTTTAACATTGAAGTATTCTTCTTAAATTTCAATAGGATAAAAGTTATATTATTTATTGTTTCTTACAACTTAGTTGCAGTCAAACTAGAATAGATAGTGTAGGTAGTAGTCAATGGTTGTCTTGTTTAAGCAGTAGTTAAAAGGGTTGTTTTGTTTTAATTTCTTTAGATTGAATTGTAGCATAATGATTAGTTTGCATTGTACTTGTTCTTTCGTCAATATTTCTATTTCAGTAATAGTCATTTTCAGTAGATGTTTTTCATCACTTTCCTTCACTACCATGTTTGCAGTCAATATAGAATAGCAACCCAAGATAGGTTTATAATGCATATTTAATGTTGTACCATTTCAAGTTATACGACCCTTGGTTGACAAGTAAGTATAGCCTTTAATCCATGAAGGATTACTCATCATGGGTAGATATCCCTAAGTTATGAAGACCAATAACCTATCCCCAATCTTCAATTCGAATTATAAGGCTCGACATACTTGGTGTCGTTGTTGGGAATGGTGTCAAGTTATGAAATTAGTTGGGTTGTCTAGTAATTTTTATGATGATTGACTACACCACAAATTCTAGTAGGTTGAAATTGTTCCTTGCAACCCTCAAGGACTTTGCCTTGAGATGGTTCATGAGCCTAGGAAGAGATGTGATGGCTAACTAGGATTCCAAGAAAATTAAGTTTGTGAAGAAATACAAATACTATTGCATGGGAAGAAATTTGTGTGGAGATGATATGTTTAGGATGACTCAAAATGAAGATGAGCCATTAGAAGATTATGTAGAACGTTTTGTGTTTAGTTTACAAAAATCTAGGCATAACCAGTTACAAGGAGATTCCCTTAAGCATGTCTTCCTTTATGGAGTTGATGAAGATTTTTTGGATGCTTCAAACTTAATGGAAGGAGGATATGTTTCACAAGTTAGTTGGGATTATATCTATCAATTTGCAAGAAACTACTCCAAATCAACTATGAAGAAGACCATAAGCATAAGAGCATTAACATCTAAATCTGCTACAAGAGTTTCACGAGTGGAAATCAACAACCTGCTTTTAGACATGAAGCAAGATATCATCAATCATATAGCTACTTGGATAGATGAATTACAAGGAGGAAAAAGGAAGAGGCAGATGATGTTCTAACTAAATCTTCCTTGCATTGCTACCATAAGAAGAAATATTGCAAATGTAAACAAGTTGCAAATATAGAGGACATGCCTAATTTCAAGACCCTGGAAGATGAGGATGGCCAAATTTTATTTCTTTCCCAGCAAAAACCATGGAACCAAAGGCTAGGCATTCCACAAGACCCCCTACCCTAAAATACCTCTTACAAAAATTTTAATCAATGGAAAAACCAACCTACTCCTAGTTGGATGAATCCTAGGCCAGTACCATGGAAAATCCCTCTTGGGGGATTGGAATCTTTCCAACCTCAAAATTAATATTCCAATTAGTAGATATCTTAGCCAAATTAGTAGCAATAACTATGGAGAGGTAACCAACTATGGGGAAATCCTAGTGATGGATACCCATAATAGTTGCCAACCCCACCTAAACAACCTGCAATTATGCCTAATCCTACCAATCCTACTTCGTAACCTTCAAAGTTCACTCAATTATCAGTACAACCTGCACCTAATCCAAATAATTATCCAATGCAATAGGAATATGCTAATGATGCCCAACAATTTCACGCATATGTACTAGATGTTAATAGCATGCACCTTTTCTATGAAAAAAAAACTTGTTGCACCAGCACAACCAATTAATATAGAGGTACCATTAAATGATTCTTCAATTGATGTGCACCTCCCATTGAGCTACAAAAATTTACTCCTTGAACTAGAGCTTAGCAATATTTCTCCACCACCATTTCTAGAAAGACTTAATGTGCAAAAATATGAGTTTGAACCAGCATTTGACTTCCTATACCAATTGAAGAATCTCCTTCAAGCAATTAAGGATGTTCCTATCTATGATAGGACCATTAAGGAGTTGTCCCTTAAAAAACCAAGAAGGAGAAGAAATGACCCAAAAATTATTTATGTGGTGCACCAACTAGCGAGTATCATGCCGGGAAAAGTCATTGTTCTTTGCAACTTCCCTATCTACACAAGAGATGAGAAGGTTATATTAGAGATAAATCAAATGGTTGAAAATCCCTCTTCACTATAATGAAATATTAATTTTACTAACAAAAGAGTGCCCCCTTCATTCTTTTTTGTTCCTTTGTTTCTATGTTGTCCTTGAAAGAATTATTTTTTAAATTTTTTGGTGTAAGTATTTTGTACAGGTGAAATGTAAGTGTGGTAGTGTAGGGACAATAGTTAGTAGAGATATTTTTGGTTTGTGCATTGAACTCGACTTTGATTAAGCTTTCGTGATGGATTTGATTATCACGATCAAATAGTTTTTCCTAGTGACACTCACATTCCACATATGAAAGGAGACAAAGGATGAGATAACCACACCACCCTCTTCAATTTCCTAATGCCAAAAGATTGAGGAACTTTCTTTCATTTTTTGTGTATTTGTACCTAACCTATTGATTGTTTGGTTGTGGGAATATTTGCCAATAATTTGATTGATGTTATATTAATATCATTTTCAAATTAAATAATCTTTTATTATGTACTAATTTTATCCTCAATTTAATAATCTTTAAATATATTAAATAAGTGCCTAGTAAAATTTTTAACATCATTGATGACGTTGGTATGACATGCCCCCAAACCCACATGAAATGCTTTTGACTTGGAGCTATGAACCAATGAGGTCACAAATGGGGGACCTCATCCCCATTTATCAAAGATCAAGCTCAAACCCCTGAGCACCATGGGTCAATGAAGGCACAAGCTTGCAATCACAATGACCCGACGGGGATTTGAACCTTGGTGGCCACAATAACAATACCACCACTTAACCAACACAACATGGAAAGAACCCCAACTTTAATATTAAAATATTAATTTTTAGGGGTATTTCTTTTGTTTTTCCAATTCAAATTAACAATACAAACATAATAGACTATATGGAGAGGTTTTATGTACAAGGTGTTCCATCTCTCTACTCTCTTCTCAAACATCACACTTGTCAATGTTCAAATAATCAATAGCAATTTTACACTTTTTATCCCTACCAAAAGTGCTATTTAATTAATTTTATTTCTTCCCTAAATATTAAATCAATTGTTGTTTACTAAAGGAGTTCAAATCAATATACATTGTAAACGTGTAAATTCATTTGAACCAAGCCCTTAGACTGTATGCACATCATCATGTATGAGAGTAACTTGAGCCATTTCAAGTATGTTTACATGGATTTTAATTTTAATTATCATTTTAATTATTCTAAATAATATTGAATAATTTTACATTCAAGCATAGAATCTACTAGGGGAGAGGAACTAATAGTTGACACCCTAAATTTTCATCTCTCAAAACCATACATGGTGATTTTAAATCACTCCCAGTTTTTTTAACTTGGCAAGGCTCTTGCTTATAACTAAGGTTTCATGTCCACGCCATCAAATATAATATCAAATCAACACACTTTTTGTTGACATATCCAAAAGAATGGTCCCAAAAAATGTTAAAATTATAGTGGTACATTAAGTTATAATAGTTGGCCATTAAATAATGTTGTATTGGTGTGCCAATGTGGCATCACATGGTTTGTTGTTTTTTAGATATAAGGAATATGTTTTATTCAATTATGAATACTCATGGTCGACATTAACAACTTAAAAGTCACAACTACTAATGCTATACTACTAAAAATGGTAGGCATTAAATCAACAAATGCTATCACAACTATTTGGTTATGCTCAACTATTGGATCATCTCCCCTATCCCTTCTATAATGAAACCTTTCAAAATTCATCAAGAAGTGTATTTGATTCCAACATCCTATCTAAAGTACATTCATATTGAGATCATCCATGATACCAAATTCAAAATTATAGATATGATATAATTTTTTTCAAATAAATTTCAAATGATATGAAATTTTAGCTATAATACCTGATTTTTAGTTTTAATTATTTTCTATTACTATGCAATAAAAGTTATTTTACTTATTTACATCCTATAAACTGTATATTTAATAAGTTATATACATTTTGTATCATTGTCCTTATAATAAAAAAATTTGCAATGCAAAAAACATTATATATTAACAATTGAGTTCCACCTTAAAAAGGTTGTAAATCACATGAGTAAGAGGGGTGTTAAAGCTTATGCTCCATAGAGTCCAAATATATGCAATCTCAATATGATATTACTTCTAAAAAAAAAATCATCTTTTACTTTTAATATATTATATGCACTTTGTATCATTATCTATATAATTAAAATTTTGACTATAAAAAACAACATTTTACATAATTCCACCAAATTTTGAAGGTCTACTTGCTGCCCTAACTCACAGTTAACCTCAATAAATTATTTTTTCCTTCTCACAACTCAATTTGAATCATGCAATACATCAATATTTCTAAGAAGGTTTTGAATCCAATGCTTGCTTAAAGGAAAACTGGGATATTTCATAACTTGAACCTATTGAGATCAATAAACACAACCCATGATCTGTACTAATCATGAACTTTCTTGCTTTAACTCTCTTTGAATGAGATAGAATTAAAGGATTCATATGTAAATAAAAAAAATCATCAAATCATACATTCATCACACAAGACAATAATTTTGACAAGGATAACTGGTGCTTTTAATGAATAAAAGGAGTTTTCTACTATTACAAGTCTTAAATGTCTACAATACTAAAAATAATTTGCTTCTAATGTTGAAAAACTTCTAAAGAAGAGTTGCAATGCCTTTGCCTTTTCTATGTGAAAAATACAATAAGAAAGGAACTTGGAAAAGAGATATTACAAAGTTTATTTTATAGAAAAAAACTCTCTTTTTGCAACTGAAAGATGAAAACTCAAGTTGACTCCACCTCTAATCTGCATGATGCTTTGAAATTTGCTCCAACTGATTGTGTGTTATCTTTGTTTTCTCCTCAAATTGCATGAGAAAAATATTCTTTGGTCATGCAAGATGGAAACTTATTCTTAAAGGTGACAAAATTGATCCAAACTAAGTGAAAGTGTCCTCAAAACTCCCCTTGATGCTTCACCCATGTGGGATCTTGAAACAAGCCTAAACTGATCCATGATCTATATAAACTCAACTTTAAGCCTTCAAACTTCTCTTCTCTATTTGCATGATGCCCTCAACTAATTACATGATCCAAAATGTGTGTTGATTGATTGTATTTAGCTTGGCCTAGTCTTCTGGAAGCATAGGATACCTTAAAGGATTTTTTATTGTTACATGCATTATCACACATTGCTCTCAACATTGATTACTAATCAATGGCTATATCTTCTTTTGTCTCTGCAACCTTCTAAAGTCTTGCAACTTTCATCTTGAAGATGGTTGTCATATTGCTTCATGATCTTTCATAACAAAATATCACATTAGTCCCTTACTAGAACTATCATTCTTATCTCTAAAACCCTTGTCATGTTTGGTAATGGTCTGCAACATCTTGTTTATAAGACTGTTTTACTGTCTTCCTACATTCCTTGTTTCCTCATTGACCTTTAAATTTCCCATTGTTGTCTTTTGCAACCCAACTATCGTCTAATGCAAGACAAGGTCGCAGTTATACCCTATGTCATTTTTCCCAATTTTGTAGGATGCCTAGATTCATATCTATCTAGCTTCAATGACTTTCATTCACGGGAATGTCACCTTCATCCCTTTGATTCTTTATTATTAGGATACATCGTGACCTATCTTGACTTATAGATGATTTACTCTTGATGCATTTATATTCATTTTCTTGTCCATTTTGACCTTTGGACTAACATCTTTATAAGATGAGGACTATCCTTCAAGACTTTTAAATCAATATCATTTCAAATATTGTCATACTATATTTGAATCTCTATTTTTATTTTCCCAAAACTTCCACAAACCTTTGGCACTGGAAAGTATTTTTGTTCTTTTTTTAATATTATGATGGCACAATAAAGAGAAAGCCTCTAGTGACTACTATCTCTATACTTACTGATGTGTTTGTTTGTACCAAACTATTGTGAGTGTGTGGTTGTCCCTAACTGCAAATGGTTTGTTTATATTTGTTATGATAGTCTCACTCTCTTCTTGACTCATTGCTTCTTATGATAGTGATGAAGGGGGTTATTTATGATTGGCAAGCTTTAATTCATGACTGTCACCTAGCTTTTGGTGACTCGAGGCCTTTGATAAGGAAACACTATCATTTCATCTCGCTTGCTATCATCATTATTGAATATGTTCATCTTCATATCTCGGATGGTTGGCACCACTTCTATAGGTTTGAACCTTTATTGGTTTTTTTTGCATCATCATGATAGTCCTAATTGACTATGTCCTACCATTGCTCATTTAGGTGGACTGTAACCTTTTCTTTTGACCTTTGGAGTATCCATTGATTTGGTTTTTTTAAAGGGTTTCTTCAAGAACACTGCATCTATTCTTGAGTATGGTTGTCTTTTGAGTATAGACTGTCATTTTCTTTGTTTCACTACTGAGTAGTATCAATGTTCTTTGTGAAATGTTTGAAACATTTAAGTATGAGCTCATGACTTGGGGCTCAAGTTGGTATTAATTCAAACTATTATAGATTAGTGAAAGGTACTATCACTTCATAGTATCGTCCTTTAAATGATTACAGTCTTTTGTACTATGATAGTCCCTCATTAGTTTGGTCATTTCACAAGCCTCATGAACCTTACTTCTTATCATATTCCCATTATGAATGATATTTCTTATTTTTATTCTACATTATGATCTTTCTTGGCTCATATATTCATTGTGACTTCATTTTAAAGCTTGGATTGTGCTTGGATTATACCTCATCACCATGTTGGCACTATTCATGAGCATGCAATATTAATTTTAATTCAGTGTCTTCTCATCCCTTAGGAATGCATCAAGATTCCTATCCTCTTCTCTAGCCAAAACACTACCCTTTGTTCATAGCTTTTCACAACCATATAGAAATGTCAATTGTTGACTAAATTGTCCTCTCCTTTAGGACCGTGACTATGTAATTATCATTTGCATTATTTGTTGTCTTTGATCATTTGATGTATAATAAGGTAATACTAAGAAGACAATGTATCATGTTTTTCCCTTTTACCCTCTTCTTGATCTTCAATGTGTGCTCCCTAATTTTTTGCTTTGTCATAACCTCTTTTCATTGTATTATTTGAGATTCATATTGCTCTCTTCATCTCTTGAGACCTCAAGACTAGGACTCTACATTTTTAGCAAATGGATTGTCACTATCATTAACATTGTCTTCTTCAAGAGTTTGGAATGCAACTACTACTATGGTTCACTATCACATGCTAATATTTACCTTATATTCGAGGTCAAGATATTCATAATTATCAATATCTAAGGTAACATCTCTCTCATACACCATGTGTCAATGAAATATTATAATAAATTAACAATGTATAACCCTACTCATTTGAAGATTTACCCTCTATATGTCTTTATCACAATGATCACATCACCAAACTTCTTTAAACAATCACCTTGCTTTGAGGGGTTGTTGCCTTTGTCCCTCATGGCATTATCTCTCTTTTCTTGTGACTGAAATAAAAACATTATGCTTGGCTCCTCTTCTAAGGTATACATGTCTTGTATCTCTAATAGAAACTATTAGTGTCACTGATCAACAAGGATGTAGCAACTATCATAGTTCCTTTAGAATATATGATAATGCTTTTTTGGTTAAATATTCAACCCATCACTCAAGAAAAATCTTAAATTCATCAAAGGACAGTGTTGAATGCCCTTGATCTTCTTCAGATCTTAT